>NC_089839.1:238105448-238330448 GCF_035609145.1 Eleutherodactylus coqui | reverse complement strand
TTTAAAGACCTTTAACATTTTTTTTTCTATCGACAGTGCTGTTTTTTGTGCTGAGTGAGTTGCACTTTTTATTGGTGCTATTTGATAATCTACATTACTTTTTGATCACTCTCTATTCCACTTTTTGTAAGGAGAGATGTGCAAAATTAACTATTTTTGCCACAATAACTATTTTCATGGTGTGCACCATGTGGAGTAAATGTACTAACTTTCCTACGTGGATTATTATTAATGTGGTGATAACGAATTTGTGGTGTTTTTGTGTGTCTGTCCTTTTTACATACAAAGAGGGGGGAAAGGTCTTGACATTTTTTTTTCTAATTTCTTTACACTTTTTTTTAGCTTTTTATTTTTGTCCTACTACGGGACTTGAATACAATTACCTTTGATCACTCTTACCATAAATAACATAGCGTGTAAGGCTAAAAAGAAGACATGTGTCCATCTAGTTCAGCCTATTTCCCCCCAATGTGATCCATAAGAAGGCAAAAAAAGCTCCATAATATAGAAGACAGTTTTCCTCATTTGAGAGTGTATTATATTGCCTATGAAGCTCAGCCAGACCTACCTTAGATGGCAGACCTGGAGGCCATCTCTAAGTCTCTGGGTGCATTGAAACCCATTGGGACACCATTATCATATCATAGGGTTCCGACAGGTAACAGAGGGAGCCCTCTCCCTCTGTTAGCCTTTTGCGTGCTGTGGTCTTATTGATTTAAACAGGATTAAACAGCGGGGATTGGAAGCTTCTTCCAACCCTACTGTTTGAGCATCTGCCTATCCCTAGCACATGAGAACCATGCCAGGCTTCTGATACAGCACCATGAAAATGCACGTGTCAGAATAAGGCCCCCGAATGACTACTGTAAAAAGTGCAGGGCAGTCATTAAGGGGTTAATGTAGAAAAGTGCTTAAATGATTGTTTTTTTGTATCAAAAATTGTTCTTTGTTTTCCCCAAACTCTGTAAACTCACCTTGACATTTGGGTAAAGGTGGATTCCAACCTTTTTCAGTACAAGAACTTTCCAAAGATCCAACTCTACTAAAGCCTTCTCTGCATGAAAATGAAACTGCAGTATTTATTGCATAAGATGGCCTATGAGGATTTAGTATAAGATCTGAAGTATCTGGAATGGTGCACTCAATATCTGAAGGAAAAAAGTATACAAAAAAGTAGTTTATAATACACCAAGCTGTCTGGATGGAAACATGAGCAACAAGCTAAGGGAAAAGATAAGCAGGGATTTCAACTTCATCCCTGAAATTCTTCATGATCATAGTGAGATATCAGAATGATCGGCTAACAGCCTGGATGCCACCAGTGACTTGCACACCCAGCTCTGCTGTATAATATCAGATTAGTTAAAAGTGGTGCCCAGCCACCTAATAGGTCTTAAATACTGTTGCCTCTGGCTGAGGTGTTACCGTGGGAATCAAGCACTTATCAGGAAGGACTTATGGTGAGTTCACACATCACAGATTTGCTGCAGAATTTTGGTTCCTTCATCAGACAAGATAAAGGGACCTTTGTGCTCTGAAAGCATGCAAATATAATTTTTCTGCTTAGCCAGTAAGTGTATCACTTACATCAACGTTTTTTATATAATAGTGCTATTGTCATTTAATTTATTTTCTATGAATAATAGGCAATTTTAAGACTTTTGCTAAAATATTCTATTGACTCAGGCTGCTTACAGTAGAAAAATCACTCTTGAACTGTTGCTTCTTTCCTATTCAGCTAAAGACTGTTGCTAGGGAAAAGCCATATACAGCCAGTGAGTACAGAAGGCTTCTACACTGTGATTCTGTAGACTGCTCCACTATGGACACAGTTCTTGAAGATAAGAGTGTTTTATCAGTCATGGCTTTTAACTTTATCACTTTGGATCACTCTACATTGTTATCGCTGGATCAATTTCCCTCTTAATGCCCCATTTGGCAGGGCAAGCTGTTTGGCAAGCAATGCCCGACAGCACATTCCAGTGATGCTCACTCCTGTACTGCTACACAGGAGCAAGTATCGCTGAAAATGCAGCATGGAGGCGGGGCAGGATGGGGAGCGCTCTCCCTGTGCCCGCCTCCATTCACTTTCAACAGAGTCGTTCAGATGTGAACAACTGCTGTTTACACTGAACGCTTTGTTCAGTTTTCTGCATGCAGAAACTGAACAACTCTCATTCAGTTGTTCAGTCACTGCATGCATTTATGAGATGACTATCATTCAAATTTCTGCAGGAGGCAGGAATTTGAACAATTCTGAACAACAATCGCCCCATGTAGATGGACCTTAAGACTCACAAGAAGCCTTGAGAGGGTAATTGATCCAAGCAGAGTAAAAAGATGATGAACTGAATTAAGTACAAAGATAATAGCCATATCTCATAAAACACTTATCTCCAGATTTGTGCATATATTTGAGATGTCTGCAGGATCATAGTGAAGAAGTCACTTGCTGGTTAAACATGGATTTTGACCCCTTTTATATGGAATGAGCTGTCAGGCACAGATGCCCAACTGGTTGTCCTAGCGATAATCATTCCTGTGCTTTTACACAGGAAAGATTATGGCTGTTGAAAAGAGGTGGAGAGAACTGAGAAGTCGTCTATAGATAAGTGATTGCTTGTTTACACAGGCCGATCAATTGTTTAGTTTAATGTGTGCATAAACTGAGTGGCAAACAAATTCTCGTTTGTCATTCAGTCGGGGCGTGTGGTTAGACTGAACGATGTATTGGCCCATGTAAAAGGACCCTTTTCCTAGCCACAGTCTTCTGCTAAACAGGAAAGAGACAGAAGTTGAAGAGCTTGAACCTGTTAAGTATTCTGTTATTCTAAAAAAAATTCTTAAAGCGTACCTGATTTTTCAATAGGTTTTCTAAAATACATGAGGTTCTCATTACCCACTCATTTGCTGCTGTTTTGCACCTTGTTTCGTATTTTCAGGTGATCTTCCCAATTTTTTTGCTCTGGTGTTTGTAATCCACTTACAGAGAGGAGGCATGTAGCAAGCCTAGCACTCTGCCTGTAGTTCACTGTCCTGACGTCCTTACCCTCACTTCCCATGCTGCACTGCACTGTCTGTAGTCCAATCAGCAAGGAGGCAGTATTTAAATGCCCACCCCTCTGCTTTTCTAGGACAATTCAGGCATTCAGAGGCATAAATGGTTAGTAAACCAAAACATTTGTTAGCCAATAGAACAAAATGTTGTTTTTCTCAGTGAGAGAAACAAAAGTGATCTTGTAGATATGTGAATAGGACTAAAAACTGGCAGTGGAGAAGACACAAGACTCTAGATTATAGCAAGTAGGAAGTGACCAAAGGTGTGGAAAGCTTCTCTTTTTATTTAATAAAGTATGTGAACAGTTTATGAAAACGTGTTTCGGGGATAACCCCTTCATTAGTTTGGCTGGTGTTTAAAATATACAAGCAATTGGTGGGTCCTAAAAAGGGTTAATAATGAGATCCAGTTTAGTGAGCGTCAGCCAGGGCAGGAGCAGGAGAAGGTGGTGCATCATCTGGTCAGGCAGTACCTCCACTATTGAAGTTACCCCTCCACTCTCTTCACCACGTATGTAGTATCATTGTTCACAACAAACACGACTATACAGGTTTTGCTCTACCCCTTTCTTTCCTCCTCGTCCACTTGTAGATATGTAACCTTTTAATAACTAACAAAAAGATTTTTACAGCAAGCTTTTGAACCTACTTATGGTTCTTCCTCAGGCACTCTTAAGGGCCATTTACTTGGGACGATTATTCAAATGAACAAAAATGTGCGATAATCGTTACATCTGAATGTAAAACATCATTTTTTTTATTTGTTTGTCACTCACTTTCAACTAGCATAAAAAGCATCACTGGTTCACTGAGTTTTCGCTGTCCTTAAATGCTCCCTGCTCAGTGCTTCACATAGAATGTGAAGTGCTGAGCGAGAAGCCAGTGACAGTCAGTGGTGATCTACCTGTCTAAACGTTCTGCATGAGTTCTAACAACTAGCGATGATGTCAGCACTTGTACAGTCGTTCAAACAGTCATCCCATGTAAATGTGCAATTACTAAGAATAACATTTTAATGTGTGCACATACAGACACACATACAGATGATGAAACAGAAGGAGAGGCAAAGACTATGGAGATCATTATCACAGTATCTTCAGATCTATCAGCCTGCAGCCTGTAAGTTCATGAGAGCTGCCTGTGAGGATAGCCCCTCCCCCTGTTGCCATGAAAATGTCCCCGTATACCTGTAAAGTAACTCTGCACCTAACGACAGAGAGGATTGGAGAGAAGTTGGAAGGGAGACCCCAAATGGCAGACATTTCAAACTGGATTTGCAGTGGTAAAGCAACAACATTTTTACAGATATATTAGGTCTAATACAAGTTACTAGATGTCCTAAAAGTTAGTGTCCCTTTAAAATCACCTGTGTGTTTAAACATAAAAATAAATAAAAGGTAAATAAAAAATAAATTTAAAAAAATTATATATATATATATATATATATGCATCAAGTCTCAGGGCTTAGTCACACAGGTGTTTATTTGCACGATTTTTTGTGAGCAAAACTAATACCCACAAATAATCGCGTGACCGAAGCCAGCGTCATGGCTGAAAAAAATGCTGCTAGCAGCGTTTATCAGCCTAAAGGGTTTGGTCACACGGGCGCTACCCGCTATCCTTCTGCCACAGCTGTGTCACAGCTGTGGCAGTGGAGAACGATGTTCGCCCATTGAATACAATGGAGCCGGCAATACAGCCGGCTCCATTGAAAGCAATGGGCTGCCGGCAAGCGCTGTATTAATTTTCGGGGAAGGGCTTCAAATATAAGCCCTTCCCTGAAAAGCATCAAAAAAAGGTGTAAAAAATAAAAAAATATATATATACTCACCTTTTTGCAGCTGTTGGAGATCAGCTGTGTCCAGCCGGCTCTTCTCCTGAACTGCTTTCTGTAGTACTCAGCAGGCAGGGATGTAAAATCCCCGCCTGCTGAATGGGCTGCCTCTGATTGGTCACAGACCTCAGCCCTGGGCTGTGACCAATCAGAGGCAGTCCATTCAGCAGGCAGGGATTTTACATCCCTGCCTGCTGAGTACTACAGAAAGCAGTTCAGGAGAAGAGCCGGCTGGATGCGGCTGATCCCCAGCAGCTGCAAAAAGGTGAATATTAGAGATGAGCGAACGTGCTCCTTTAGGACAATTACTCGATCGACCATCGTTTTTTTCGTGTAACTGCCTAATTGGGCGCCAGGGGAGAGCGGGGGGTTGCTGGGTGGACTGGGGGGGGGGGGGGAAGAGAGAAAGAGAGAGAGCTCCCTCCTGTTCCACCCCGCCGCCCCCCGAATCTTTTCGCCCGAGTAGGCACTTACTCGAAAAAAGCGATGCTCGATCAAGTAATTGTCCTAAATGAGCATGTTCGCTCATCTCTAGTGAATATATATTTTTTTTTACTTTTTACACTTTTTTGGATGCTTTTAAGGGCTTATATTTGAAGCCCTTCCCCGAAAATTAATACAGCGCTTGCCGGCAACCTATTGCTTTCAATGGAGCCGGCTGTATTGCAGGCTCCATTAACTTTAATGGGAGAACGATCTTTAGTATATGTTCTCAATGGGGTCGGCGCTGCTGCAGGCCCCATGGAGCGCATATACAAGAACAATGATTTGCGCAGAACAAAGTTACATGTGTTCTGCGAATCATTGTAACATATAATTTTCGGTCCATCTGCATAAAAAATGGACATGTGACCGCGCCCATTGCAAAGCATTGGGTATATATAGGTGCGGATCACAAGCACACCTGCAAATCGGGCTTACAAACGCCTGTGTGACTACGCCCTCAGACTGCATTGATACTTTTTGAAGTGCCATTGGTTGATTTTGTCTACTTAAATAGAGGCAATCACAGAGCTGCGGCCTGAGACATCGACATAATCAGAAATGAATCAGGAAATGGATTTTTACACAATTTACTGAATCTTTAAAGATTGTACTAACAATACTCCATGGGAATTGTAAGCAATCTAGAGTCAGAGAGCTTAGCCCTCTTCCCCTAAAGTGCAAAACCAGAACGGAAGAAAATAAATAACATCGTGATTATACTTTTATCATCACATTTGCATTTTCTTTTTGGACTTACCTTGACAAGTAGGTGGTGGATAAAAGCCAAAATAGTAACACTGCACAATATCTGCTGTTGGCTTTTTCCCCTGAGGACATATATATTGTACAATATCCCCATTGTTGTATTTCCTATTCCATAAATTGCAGAAAATGGCTAATGGAAAAATAAAGACACAAATTGCTATTTTTTCATATACTGAGTGGCACTGGTTGTAACACAGAAGCAATAACAAAAAAGAGAGAATTCTATGTATAAGGCCTCGTAGATTAGAAGCACAAAAAGATCACTTTAATGCTGCCCTAAAGATCGCGTGAACGGGTATATTCAAGCTCCGAGAATTAGCCCGTTCGCACAATCCAAGGTGCGTGTTACGTGTTTTCCAGCTCCCACAGGAGTCAATGGAAAACATGCACCAAAGATAGGTCAGGTCCTATTTTTACATGCAGCACAGACCTTTAGATGTGCATCGCAATTGCATGTCTTATCTTTGGCAGGTGCGAATACTTTGCGCTCTGATCTAAAAATCGTTCATGTGAACACTTCTATAGAAAAGCATTGACTCTTATAGAAGCGATCTTTTGCTCGCCTACTCTGCACTAAAAACATGCTTGTCTGAACGAGGCCTACAATGTACTTTGCAGAGTGGAGTCTTGGTTACCTACATTTACATTTCTAAGTATTTACAGCATCTATCATTGTAAATTCTGTCCTGCAGATGCAAATACAGTATAGAGAGTTTGATGGATCTATTACTGTTCATGGATATAACATTTCCCATTGTACAATCTGCAGGTTGACTAGATTTGGATATCAAGTTTACATATGAACGGCACATTACTATGCATATAAGAATAGTCAGTTTTGTACTGCCCATAGACCCTGTTACTCCTCTTTTTCCACACAGGATAGAATATGGATGGTAAAGGGCCCCTTTACTTTTCCAATTTATTTACACCACTGATGCACCAGCCTGGACTCATAAGAGAAATATAGCCTTACACCCTGCTTCCTCTTTACAAATATTTCTCAATATTTGTTTTTAACCCATTGAGGACACAGCCATTTTTAAATTTCTTTTTCCCCCATTTTAAACTACTCCCCACTTAAAAAAAAGTTAAATCAGTGCCACACCGTGCCAAAGAGGAAGGGGGTGCAGATCATAAACTAGGCCTACACAAACAGGCAGACACGTGAGGGCAATCCGGTGGTTGTCCAGGATTAAAACGTGAACGGAAGACACATTAACATAGACTGAGATTTTAAAGAAAATCTGTGTTGCACGTAGCAACCAATCACAGCGCAGCTTTCATATTACCTCAGTAGTATAATAAATTAAAGCTGGGCTTTAGGATACAAACAGATAGATTTTGCCTTACAGCTTGAACAAAACATTAGATTAAAAAAATGCAAATTCCACACAGATGAGGTCGCAGATTCTAGCTAGTGTACAATATAATGTACTGAAAAACTTAAAAAGGGGTTAGGGTTTGTATTTCAAGCCCTCCCCTGTAAATCATCGCTGCAGGGGTTCCCTTCATCCCATTGCCAGCCCCATTAAAAGCAATGGGATAGCATCACGCTCCTTTGCCACAGCTGTAACAGCTGTGGCAGGGAATTTCTTCATCCCCTGAAACACTGTGACATTTCATGAAGAAGTCCCCTGCCACAGCTGTCACAGCTGTGGAAGAGGATCGTGATCTTCTCCCTATGTTTTCAAAGGGCCCGGCACTGCTGCCACCAGGCCCCATTGATAGCAAGGTGAATCCCCTGGATGTGACAGCATCCAGGGGTTTCACATCCAAGGAATCCCCTGCTGCAGCCGTCAGTTGCAGCAGGGACTGGTGCTGGAACCGCACTTTTATGTGCGAATTTTGCCATCATGTGACCTCACAGCATGTGCGAATTTAAAAACCCATCGGCCGCTTCAGTCACGTGAATTTTATACATGCGTTTTCCAAACGTGTTTCCCCCATCTAAATGCGTGCTTAAAAATGCTCATCTGACTGAGCCCTTACAAAATCACCAAATGTGTTTACTTTTTGCTGTACCACTTTTATATAAAATATATTCTAAAAAAAATACAATTTTCTGCTGTCACCTTCTGACAGACATAACTTTTTAATTTCTCCCTTGACATACCAGTAGTTGTGTGAGGGCTCGGTTTTTGTGGGACGACCTATAGTTTCTATTTGTACCATTTTGGAGTAGATACAATACTTTGATTTGCTATTTATTTATTTTTTCTTGCAGAAGTGGTAACCAAAAAAGGCTCAAATCTGTCGTGTTTTTTTTTTCTGACTATGTTCACCGTATGGGACAAATAATGCATTACATTGATATATCAGACTTTTTTAAAGGCAGCGATACCCAATATAATTTTGTTTTTCTAATTAATGAAGGCTCCTGCACACTGACAATTGCAATATCGCTGCATTTTTAATGTGAATGCCAATAGGACTTTCTAATGTTAAAACGAATTGCACAAAAATCGCAAAGCACAAACTTGCGATTTTTGTGTGATGCATTTTTAGTATTAGAAAGTCCTCTTGATATTTCTGTTAAAAAAAGTGCAGGGATATTGCGATCGCATTTGTAAAGGCACCCTAAGGGCTTATTCAGACGACCGAATATCGGCTGGGTTTTCACGCCAAGCCGATATATGGTGTCCTTGTATGCAGGGTGGGAAGGATGGAAGAGCCAGGAGCAGGAACTGAGCTCCCGCCCCTTATCACTATTTGCAATACGAAGGGTGGGACAGGGGCGGAGCTAAGCCCCGGTACTTAGCTCTGCCCTCGTCCCGCCCACTCCTATTGCAAATAGTGGCAAGGGGTGGAGAGGGAGCGGGAGCTCAGTTTCTGCTCCTGGCTCTTCCATCCACCCCCTGCAAACAAGGACACCGTATATCAGCTCCATTGATCCAACACCAGAAAGGGCTAGCTTCTGTAAGACACTACATGGTGGGGTGCGACTGGGCCCCAGGGTGTGAGGCATTTTCCCTGTCGCTGCTCGAATTCATCCTCACCAGGAATTATTTTTCTTTTGGGGGGATGTTCTTTGAGCAGCGGCAGGGCACCGCCATGGGGTCCAATGTCGCGCCCACCTATGCAAATCTGTATATGCGTCACTTTGAGGAAACGTTTATACATACATCTGAATTTTGGCCACGGGTTAAGGCCTGGTTTCGTTTCATAGATGACATATTTGTGGTATGGAGTGGCTCTCAGGATGAACTTAATTTGTTTCATCAGCAACTGAATTCACATTATCAGGAATTACAATTTACTTTAAGTTCATCCGAAGAGTCTATCCAGTTTCTGGATACAATGGTATGCTATGACGGTGAAAAATTCTTGACAGACCTCTATGTTAAACCGACTGATAGGAACTGTATCTTACACTATGACAGCTTTCATCCTAGACCAACAGTAAATTCCCTCCCGTGGAGTCAGCTCCTACGGGTGCGTAGAATTACTGATGATACTGCCATTGAAAAGAGATTGGGGCAGATGGCAAATAAATTTTTGCAGAGAGGTTATCCGAGACCTCTTATCAACAGGGCAGTTGACGGAGTACGACAACTGCAGCGTGACACCTTGTTGATACCTAAAAGTAAAACCACCAAACCAGCAAGAGTGCCTTTTATCTCCACTTTTGGTAGACATAGTGGGCAGGTCTCTTCCATAATAAACAAACATTGGTCCCGTCTGACAAAAGGCTTAAGTGTGGTACCAGAATTTAACGAAAAACCGATGATGGCCTATAGACGACCCCCGAACATACGTGACAAGTTAGTGAAATCAATTGTACCGAAGGTGAGTCATACACAGCGAGTACTAGCACCCGCCAAGAAAGGCAATTTTCACTGTCTTGGCTGTGTTTGCTGCGGCAATCTTGTCAAGGGTGATAGCTTTCATCATCCATATACAGGCCAGAAATTCAAAATTAGGAAGAGATATTCCTGCACCTCCTCTTATGTCATCTATCTGGTCACCTGCCCCTGCGGACTTGGATACGTGGGGGAAACGATTCTTGAAGCGCGTAGTCGTATGATTAAACATAAGAGTACTATACGTACCAAGTGCTTGGACCTGCCGATCCCCAAGCATTTCCATGAGAAAAAGCATAGTATAAGTCAATTTAAATTCAGGATTATTGATGATGTTCCACCGTTGACCAGAGGAGGTGACAGGGAGGCTCTTCTCAAAAAGAAAGAGTTGCGCTGGATTCACACCCTCAATACGTTACATCCTTTCGGTTTAAACATGGAGTATGTATTTGCCCCTTATATTTAAGGATCCTCATCTGATGTATATAGTTTTTAGATGCCTGTTTTTAATCCTTTTCTTTTTTCTTTTTTCCCTAGATTTCTCTCCTGGTCTCTGTGTTGGTCTTCTCCACAGTTTGCGTCTTTTCCGGCTATTTATTCACTATTACAATTATGTCCTTACTATGTCTAATATTGTCAGTTGACAATTTGTATTTTCTTTGTAACATTGTCATGCATTATCTAAAAAAAAATTTTCTTCCGTATCAATAAAGCAAAAAAATTTTTTTCAATTAGCGTTTTAAAAAAAAAAATTTTATGCATTTTTATAATTTTTTTGAAGTTTACTTGCTTATGCACCGTATTTTTGAAAGATTAGTTATTCACACCTTTTTAGGTTTGCTATTTTCTGTCCACTTTTTGTCCAGTTATATGTTGGTTTTTATTTATATTCAATATTTTTTTCGTGAATTTTTTTTCGTGAATTTATGTATATTTATTTAGATTTTTTTCACCATTATACAGTTATTCTTTATACACATGCACATATACTACATCATGTTTTTTTATTTTCAACACTTATTTCATTTTTTTTTTTTTAATTTTCTTAAAAAATTTTTTTGCTCAAAATTTTTTATTTTTTATTTTTTGGATATAGGTTTTATTATTTACAATTATTCTCTTCTGTTTTGCCTTATTAGTATAGGTGACTTTAATGTTTTGCTGGCACCTTGTGAGCTTTTTGTGAATTTGCAGTATTCCCTTATGTGCCAAAGTAATTTTTGCTATTATATATAATATACTTTATGTATAGGCACCCTTGGTTGGCGTGCTCCATTGTTTTCTATTACGGAGGTGCCATCTTGTGGTTGGCCGTGCTTATTCTAATCCTAGAAGTGCCCTTATGCATGACTAGTTCCTGATAGAGTCAGCGCCATATAGTGGATGGTCGAGACGCTGATCGGCAGTGTTACTGTGGTTGGCTGTGACGCAATCCGCGTACGCGCGGTGCGCCGGGAAGATTCACCTGACAGTATATCCGGCTGAACACATGAATGGAGACATAGTGGAACGCTGTGTGGAGCAGCCCAACACATGGATGCAGTCCAGGTTTTACCTTAATGTATATGTGTAGAGAACCTTGTCTTTTGTATAGTCCATGTCTGTTTTTTGTTTCATGTGTGTTGTATTACTTACTGATTAAGGAGTTGGAGGAGTGTCCTCCCTGTCTGTCCTCACTATATAAGATGTGTGTTCATGGCAATGTATTAGGCTTGAAAAAGACTTAGATTAAGTCGAAACATCGCTATTTTATGGAGCAATAAAACCCTTTTTTTACAATCTCTACACCGTTGATGCTGCCGCCTCCTTGGATACCATTGCATTTATTTGGGGTTTGGTTCATGACCCCACAGGTGGCTTGGCATATACAGACTGGAACCTCTGCACTGAAGTGCATGTGTTAGGTGTGCTGCGGGACTTTCCTATTTCTACCGTATATCAGCTCGGCATGAAAACGCAGCCGATATACGGTCGTCTGAATAAGCCCTAAAGGTGTTCACTGCATTTTTATTTTTTACCTTTTTTTATCCCCACAGGGACTTTCTATAGTATTACATGGTACTGCAATCTGACAGGCAGTCTATGAAGCCACACCACAGGCATCGCTTCATAGTGAAGCATTCATAGCAGCACTGGGGGCCTTAGAAAGGCCCAGGCTGCCATGGTGACCTAATGGCATCTCACAATTGCCTAGTGGGTGGGCTGTTTGGACACCCAAAGAATTTAATGGTTGCATTTAACCCTTTGCAATCCAATTTTGGATTCAGGGTTTCTTAGGGGGCTTTCTCTTTCTGCCATTATACAATACCGCCATCTGCTGGCTAGAGCCAGTACTGCGGTATGGGGCATGCTGGAGAGGCCCCCGACAACAGAGCGGCCAGTAATATACAGTAAGAATACCCTGCCAGACATCTTCTGGCATCAGAGCTGTACAGCCGTCAATCAGAATGTCTGTAGAAGTCAGACATTGGATTGGAAAGGGTTAAAGCCTTAACAGCCACAATCAGTTTTCATGCTGATCGCAGCTTTCATGCTAAATGCAGCTATTGCTGGTGGGTGTAAACTGTAAGAAATAGCTGGCACCCGCATTGTATGGAGGGGATCAAGAGTTGCTACTCTTCCACACAAATGCACAGAATGTAACTGTAGGTCCTTGTCATTAAGGGGTTAAAGAGAATGCTATTTGATCTTGAGAGTGCTGAAAGACCAAGATAGTGGTGCCGATTTCTGAAACCTTGTTGCAAAGTTAAATGTGCTGAAAAGTAAAGACTGTTACTATTTACTGCAATATATGTGCTGCCTTTTAATCTACCTGCCCGAGGGATCCCACATGCTACTATTTTTTGCTGCATTTTAAGGGTGGATTCAGACGAGTGCATTTATGTGTGTACATATGTGTGCACATAGCTACGCAGCTATTAGACCCATTGGTTCCCTATGATGTGTTCACATGTCTGTGTTTTACAAGCATGCAAACGCGTGCACCTGTAAAATATAGGACATGTGTGCACCGCATAGGTCCGTGCTGCACGTCAATATTCTCTGCGGAGAGTCCTCATCACTGAACACTGTGACAGCACTGTCACAGTGTGCAGTGACAAGGGGATTCCCCGCGGGGAGTAAATCCCCTGCCACAGCTTTCACAGCTGTGGCAGAGGATCGCAAAGCTCTCTGATTTATTTCAATGGGGACACACAGCTGCCAGCAGCCCTATTGAATCCAATAGGATGCCGGCACCACCTCAGTGATTTTCGGGGAAGGGCTTTAAATATAATCCCTTCCCTGAAAATTAATTCTAGTTGTAGTAAAAAAAAACAAAAAAAACATACTTACCTCTTCACCGCTGCTGGGGCTCAGGTGCTGTGGTAGACATGATGATTAGTCAGCGTAAAATGTCTATTGATCTGTAATGAACTGGAAGTATTACGCAGCTGTAGTGATTTGACTCTATAGAGGCTAATGACTGCATAATTTCATTATGGTAGTTGCTGGACAATGGCATGGTGAAAGATGTGTGTTTTGTGACTTCAGCCTAATGTGGGACTCATAAGGAAAGAGTTAAATCACAGTGCTATATGTATTGCTTGTGTTCATCTTGGATGTATCCAGACCCTCACCCACCCCAACTTCTGGAACAAAGAGCTAGTTTAACTGAGCACATGTTGATAAGACAAAGACTTGCTTATACACTGGACTTGAGAGAAGGTGGGCAGGGAGGAGGAGGGGGTATTCTATATGATCCAGCGAATAAGAATATGTATATGTTACTGATGTAATCTGTTGCACGCCCATAAAGGGCAGGTATTATGTGTTTCAATAAATTGAGGCTTTCTGGGCGTTTATGTTTAGAGCCATTTTGGACATGAGACTGATACCTTGCGTCTAACTTGGCCAGTGTGCGCATACTGTTTTCCTATACAATTTGGAAGCTACAGAATACCCCGAAACCTGCTGGAGGAAAATATTATCTTGATCAGTGTGTCTAGCCGCTTGGGTCCCGTCACTGTAATGAAGTTCTTTCAGCAGGCGGGAATTAAAATGCACCCTTAAAGGGGTTCTCTCAGGAAAACAAAAAAAAGCATACTTACCTGTGCCTTATGCAGCCAGTCACTGGGAACCTGCTGGTCTTTTCCTCTCCCTCTGGCAGCCGTCCAACCACAGGGCAGAAGCAGGCAAAGTTCCAGCTTCCGCCCCTGCTCCGACCACTGCCGGACGGCAAGTCCTGCTGCCCCGGACAGTGGGCGACGCGTCACAAGTGACGCGTCGCTCACTGATTGGCCTGGCCACTTCTAACCTCTGCCACCCCACTTCCCGGAGCGCTTGCGTACTCGTCATCGACTCTCTGTGGACGGCAGAGGTTAGACGTGGCCATGTCAGAGTGAACGTGCTTGTGCATGCAGGAGCCGCTGGAGCCGACTCCTCACGTGCCAGGTAAACAACGGAGGGACCAAGTACAATGGGATTATGTGAGTTTGGTTTTGTTTTCTTTTCCACAGGTTAGACTCTACAGGGATGCAAGTGAGTATAATTTTTTTATTTTCTGACAGAACCCCTTTAATCAAATAGCATTCATTGAAAGCAATGCTGCACGGACCTGCATTCACGTGTGTTCACATTCACGTCACACATACGTGGGCGCGCCGGTTTTCTGCACACCTATGTACGCACCAGCACACGCTCGTCTGAATGCACCATAAGGGCTTATTCAGACATTTGTTTATCGGCCCGGGTTTTCATGCCCGGCCGTTATACGCTGTCCCTGTCGGCAGGAGGAGGAGGCGGGACGGGAGCAGTGCACTGAGCTTCCGGCCCTCACCACTGTTTGCAATGGGAGGGGCAGGGGCTCCGCCTGTCCTGCCCCCTCCCATTGCCAATAGTGACAAAGAGCGGAGAGGGGGTGGAGCTCAGTGCACTGCTCCTGTCCCGTCCCGCCTCCTACTCCTGCAGAGAGGGACAGCGTATATCGGCCGGGCGTGAAAACCTGGCCGATATACGCCTGTCTGAATAAGCTCCAAGTCAATAATCTGGCACACAGATATCAAATGGGCTAAAAACACACTGGTACAGCCTTAGGCCTTATTCACATGACTAGTTTAGCTGCGATAAAAAATCACGACCATCTAAAGGATTGGTTTCCAATGTATTCAGATAAGCAATTTTTAGCCGCGTAAAAATGTTGTGTCCAGAATAATAGGACATCGGCGACCGAAAACGGCAACCAATTTTATATGCAGACGGAAAAGATAGGTCATGCCCTATCTTTTGCTGTAATACACTGGAGGCTCGCATAGGCTTCTATGGGAGCTGAAAAAAAAAACGGTGGGGAAGAAGTTTAGCATCGTCCAGTGCTGGGAAAGGAAGACCGCTGGCTATATTTATTCATGAGAAGTAATCCCAAGGATTTCTGCTGAACAAGGGATTCCGCACAGCATCATATTTTTACGGTGATACGCCGCAGCTGCCTGTGTGAATAGGCAAGAAAACGCTAATTTTGATCGGAATTAGATTGCAGCTATTCTTCATTTAATTAATTTTGGCCACGATGTGGCCAGCGTGAAAACATCGCTTTTGTGAATGAGCCTTTAGTAATGTCAAACTATATAACCAAGAATTCAATCTACATTTATAATAAACAAATTGACTTTCTTAGTCTGTAATGTATGTGGCTAATCATTGTTTATCATTATTTACAGGACAGGCAAGTAAGACTTACCTTCACAGAAAGGAGTTGCAGACCATCTTCCATCAACACACTGGATTATGGCACTGAGTTTTCTATCTTTTGTCATATAACCCTTATTGCATTCATAAAGCAAATCTTCTCCAACTTCAAATTCATTTTTAGTTGTCCTGAATTCTCCGTTCCGAAGTTGAGGAGCCTCACATTTTACTAGGATCAGAAAAAAAGTAGAAAATACAAATAGCTGATTGGAATATATTATTACAGTATTGAGACAGAACTACAGTATCACAATGCGTATTTAGAATTAAAGAGTTATTTATTTTTAAACTGTTTTCATTGAGTTGTGAAACAAAAAATGTGCAGAATAAACGTGTATTTCAAAACTAACGCAGCTTAAGTGCTCATTCAGACAACGTGTTATTAGCGCTGCTAAGTAGCACTTTTTACACTCTTCTATAGGAACCAATAGCAGCGCAATAACGGCGCTCATCTGAATGAGGCCTAATACATTATGTATGTATCACAGGCTTGGCACATAAAAAGGAAACCGTGAACCATTATGCAGTAATTGCTTGTTTAGATTTCAAGGAGGCAAAAGAGAAATGTAGAATACAGGTAAATCGACATATCGAAATCATAATTGTAAAAAGCTGAGACATGGTGGTAAGTTAACAGCTATCACATATGGTAGTGACTTGTAGAACACAATCCATTTAACCAAAGTTTGTTGGAAATGTAGTTATGTTGCCCTGTCTGCCTGGCACTATTTGTTCTATAGTGCAATTATATTGGATTGTATTAATCAGCTCAGGCTAAATGATATAGAACATAGTATTAACAATATAGGCGCTTCCTGGAAGCTTCAAATTGATTGGCACATTTAGGACTCCCACACACTTGTGTTTTTTTAATGCGATTATTTTAAAAAGTTTGTGCTTTGCAATTTTTGTGCGATGCATTTTTAACATTAGAAAGTCCCATTGACAATTGTGTTAAGAAAATGCAGTGATATCGCAGCGTTAAAAAAAATGCAAGTGGGTAAGAGAGCCCTTAGTGGATTAAATTAGTGATTTTTATATATAACAACAAACAGCAACCTAAGTAGTGGAAGATATAACTCATTTGGCCTAAAATATAAGCCATGCTGCAGTGTAATGGGTGATCATTGGGATTAGTTAAATTCTGTTATCCTTTCATAGAAACACATTCATCAGGAATAACCTGGCCAAATATTAGAACAAATCTTTATGTTAACTATAGCTTATTAGACATAGCGAGTGGTATATAGAGAATAAGGGCTTATTTACACAGATGCATGCAGGAGCAAAGCTCGCATTGGACAGCATATTGATACAGGTCTGTATGCTGTCTGAGCTCCATAGGCATTGAGCACCTCATGTTCTGTTCTCATCAGTGATATGTATTAATATAAGACATAACAAAATTTTTTTGCATGGCCCGTGGTCTATATAAAAATAATTGTATGTCTGAAAAGCCTCATTAAATTCAAAGGGTCCATGTGCTCTTGATTTGAGGCCTGTTGCAAACATGGAATGCACATGGAAAAAATACATGGATGTGTAGACTTCAGCCCATCTCAGTACTTTGGAAAGTTCTTTGACCATCGAAGGGACAGGTAGTCATTTCAGACCAGTGTGTGATGTTATAATGGCGTGGAGCCAAATGTTTTTGCGGCACACCTTTTACTGCACATTATAATACATGCCTTCACTCAACATGTGGGCATAAAAGATAGTAGGGGGTACAGCCCCTCTGGTGTTCAATACAGTCTTGAACACCAGAGGGGCTGTTTTATTTTATCAGTCCTTTAACTAGACCCTGTGGCCTCATGGGGTTAACAGTCTCTATATGCATTAACAACAGACCGTCTCTGGGGTGCATGTAACTTTTTGATCTTTATTTTTGGTAGCGCAGTGATCAAAAGAATCAATTCTGGCATAGCGTTTTTTGTTTTTTTTTAATTATAGCATTTACCATGCAGTATAAACGACAATTTAATTTTATTCCATCAGTTAATACAATTATGTTCATATCCAACTTGGGGTACATGCACATGGAGATTTAGATAGTTGTGCTCTGCATTCTTGGCCAAATTCAGATTGGATAGCACATGGACATCCTGTTCATGCGCTGTTCAACATAAAGGACATGGCACATTGATAAGTACTATTTTTGTCGAGCAACGGACAAGGATAGGGCATGCTGCAATGTATTTTTTTTCTCAGAATATTTGTGTAAGAAAAAGCCCATGTGAATATGCCCACTCAAATAAATGGGTGCTATTTCTGTCCGATTTTCAGATCAATTTTGCAGAAAATTGGACATAAAAAAATCCAGTGTGAATGTACCCCTCCAGGGTCATTGAGTCCAACCCCCTGCTCAGTGCAGGATTCACTAAATCATCCCAGACAGATATTTGTCCGGCCTTTGTTTGAAGACTTCTATTAAGGAGAACTCACCACCTCCCGTGTTAACCTGTTCCACTCATTGATCATCAAAATGCTGAGTCAAAATACAAAAGTGGGAAAATGACCTTCAGAGAAAGCCTACATTTACAGTACCATAGCCAGTCATTAGAAGTGGTATTCTGGTGATTTTCCTTTTCAAAAGGGGAGAACCCAATCACAAGAGCCAGATGTTACCTGTAGATGTAGACAACATATCAAACTTTCTAAACTTGCAAGAACATTTTGCTGGAGTAAATTTTCCATTAGGAAGACACAACATCTCTCCAGAACTTTTTCCATCTGGTGTTTTGTAATTTCTGTAACACTGAAACGTCACCTTTTCTCCTTCCAAATATTTGTATTGTTGATTTATAAGCCTTGCGTTTACCAAATAATCCGTAGGGGGCACACATGCTCCTAGAACACAGAAGAGCATTTTATATTAATTCAGAATTGTATGTTAGTTATTTTATTTTCCATTATTTAATGTATACTAGACCTCATGTCCACGGCACATGTGGATTTTTAATGTGGATATAGGGCTCAGTCAGACGGGCATTTTTTTGCTGCGCATGTTTTTGCGCAAAACACATGCGTGACTGCATCGAACAACATCCAGGAGTTTCACTTTGTGGTCAATGGTGCTGGTGGCAGCAGTTGCGACCCCATTGACATACAGAGAAGATCGTGATCCTCTACCACAGCTGTGGTCGAGAATTTCTTTTTCTCCGCGGGGAGTCCCCTCATCACCGAACACTGTGACAGCACTGTCACAGTGTTCAGGGACAAGGGGACTCCCTGCAGAAATGAAGAAATCCTCTGCACAGCTGTGGCAGAGGACCCCAATGCTATCCCATTGAATTCAATGGAGCTGGTGCTACAGCCGGCTCTATTGAAAGTCCTTCCCTGAAAATCATCTCTAGAATGTGTAAAAAAAAAAAAAAATTACATACTCACTTCTCTGCAGCTGCACCGCACTTAATGTGTGCATAAATGCAGTCAAACGTGTTTTTTTTCAGTGTGACGCCCGCTTTGGTCACGCAAATTTTTGTGCGTTTGCGTTTTGTGCAAAAAAATGCTCAGCAAATGAATGCCCATCAGACTGAGCCCTTATGCTGCATTTTTTGGTCAATGGCAGAAGTTTGCTTCTAGCTGTTGCTTTTTCCACACATTTTCCCATAGTCCCTACAGGGTTGTAAAAAATGTACCGATGGTGAAAATGTTACATTTTTACAACATGTTAAATGCACATTTGCATCAAACTTTATATTAATACAACAAAAGTCACTGGAAAAACTAGTGTTAAATAGAGATGAGCGTACGTACTTGTCCGAGCTTGATGCTCGATCGAATATTAGGGTGTTCGGGATGCTCGTTACTCGTAACGAGTACCACGCGATGTTCGTGTTACTTTCACTTTCATCTCTGAGACGTTAGTGCGCTTTTCTGGCCAATTGAAAGACAGGGAAGGCATTACAACTTCCTCCTGTGATGTTCCAGCCCTATACCACCCCCCTGCTGTGAGTGGCTGGCGAGATCAGGTGTCACCCGAGTATAAGAATCGGCCCCTCCCGCGGCTCGCCACACATGGGGTCTGACATAGCTGAGGGAAAGTGCTATAGTGTTGGAGCTGCTATAGGGAGAGTGTTAGGAGTTAGTGTAGGCTTCAAGAACCCCAACGGTCCTTCTTAGGGCCACATCTAACCGTGTGCAGTACTGTGGAGGCTGCTGTTTGCAGTGGTGCACAATTTTTTTTTTTTTGGTATATCGGCCGTGCAGAGCATTGCGCCCTGCAGTAATACTACAGGGACAGAAGTGGTGGTTAGGCAGGGAGAGTGTTAGGAGTTAGTGTAGGCTTCAAGAACCCCAACGGTCCTTCTTAGGGCCACATCTAACCGTGTGCAGTACTGTGGAGGCTGATTTTTGCAGTGTTGCACTTTTTTTTTTTTCCAAATCGGCCGGGCAGAGCATTGCGCCCTGCAGTAATACTCAAGGGACAGAATTGTGTAGGCAGGGCCAGAAGACATATATTATTTATTGAATATAGTCAGTGGGCCTTTCCTTAAAAAAAAAAGGGCAAAAATTCTATTTGGCCTGCCTCTCACAGTCCTCAGCGTTCTGGATACGTGTGTGCGGGGTGTACAACTTAAAAAAAATCATACGCAGCCAGCTAAGTTTAACAGCAGGCTTGCGCCAATTTATTTCCTGGCGTTCCGTAAGCAAAGTCAGCCTCCAACCACAGGCCAATAAGCGGCACATTTACTTACAGCGTTCTGTTTCATAATTACTGGTAATACAGCATGCTGAGGGGTAGGGGCAGGCCTAGAGAATACGTGGACGTGGGCGAGGACGCGGAGGCCCAAGTCAGGGTGTGGGCACAGGCCGAGCTCCTGATCCACGTGTATCGCAGCCGACTGCTGCGGGATTAGGAGAGAGGCACGTTTCTGGCGTCCCCACATTCATCGCACAATTAATGGGTCCACGCGGGAGACCTTTATTAGAAAATGAGCAGTGTGAGCAGGTCCTGTCGTGGATGGCAGAAAGTGCTTCCAGCAAGCAATCGTCCACCCACAGTTCTGCGCCGTCCACTGCTGCAAATCCGAATCCTCTGGCTGCTGCTCCTCCTTCCTCCCAGCCTCCTCACTCCACTACAATGACACATTCTCAGGAGCGGACAGACTCCCAGGAACTGTTCTCGGGCCCCTGCTCAGACTGGGCAGCAGTGGTTCCTCTCCCACCAGAGGAGTTTATCGTGGCTGATGCCCAACCATTGGAAAGTTCCTGGGGTCCGGGGGATGAGGCTGGGGACTTCCGGCAACTGTCTCAAGACATTTCAGTGGGTGAGGAGGACGATGACGATGAGACACAGTTGTCTATCGGTGAGGTAGTAGTAAGGGCCGTAAGTCCAAGGGAGGAGCGCACAGAGGATTCGGAGGAAGAGCAGCAGGACGATGAGGTGACTGACCCCACCTGGTTTGCAACGCCTACTCAGGACAGGTCTTCAGAGGGGGAGGCAAGGGCAGCAGCAGGGCAGGTTGCAAGAGGCAGTGCGGTGTCCAGGGGTAGAGGCAGGGCCAGACCGAATAATCCACCAACTGTTTCCCAAAGCGCACCCTCGTGCCATACCACCCTGCAGAGGCTGAGGTGCTCAAAGGTCTGGCAGTTTTTCACTGAGAGTGCAGACGACCGACGAACAGTGGTGTGCAACCTTTGTCGCACCAAGATCAGCCGGGGAGTCACCACCCACAGCCTCACCACCACCAGCATGCGCAGACTTATGATGGCGAAGCACCCCACAAGGTGGGACGATGCCCGTTCACCGCCTCCGGTTTGCACCGCTGCCTCTCCCCCTGTGCCCCAACCTGCCACTGAGATCCAACCCCCCTCTCAGGACACAGGCACTACCGTCTCCCGGCCTGCACTCGCACCCTCACCTCCGCTGTCCTCGGCCCCATCCAATGTCTCTCAGCGCACCGTCCAGCCGTCGCTAGAGCAAGTGTTTGAGCGCAAGTACGCCGCCATGCACCCGCACGCTCAAGCGTTAACCATGCACATAGCAAAATTTATCAGCCTGGAGATGCTGCCGTATAGGGTTGTGGAAACAGAGTCCTTCAAAAGTATGATGGCGGCGGCGGCCCCGCGCTACTCGGTTCCCAGTCGCCACTACTTTTCCCGATGTGCCGTCCCAGCCCTGCACGACCACGTCTCCCGCAACATTGTACGCGCCCTCACCAACGCGGTTACTGCCAAGGTCCATTTAACAACGGACACGTGGACAAGCACAGGCGGGCAGGGCCACTACATCTCCCTGACGGCACATTGGGTGAATTTAGTGGAGGCTGGGACAGAGTCAGAGCCTGGGACCGCTCACGTCCTACCCACCCCCAGAATTGCGGGCCCAAGCTCGGTGGTGGTATCTGCGGCGGTGTATGCTTCCTCCACTAAAACACCCTCCTCCTCCTCCTCCTCAACCTCTGTCTCGCAATCAAGATGTGTCAGCAGCAGCAGGACGTCGCCAGCAGTGGGTGTCGCGCGGCGTGGCAGCACAGCGGTGGGCAAGCGTCAGCAGGCCGTGCTGAAACTACTCAGCTTAGGAGATAAGAGGCACATGGCCCACAAACTGCTGCAGGGTCTGACAGAGCAGACCGACCGCTGGCTTTCGCCGCTGAGCCTCCAACCGGGCATGGTCGTGTGTGACAACGGCCGTAACCTGGTGGCGGCTCTGCAGCTTGGCAGCCTCACGCACGTGCCATGCCTGGCCCACGTCTTTAATTTGGTGGTTCAGCGCTTTCCGAAAAGCTACCCACGTTTGTCAGACCTGCTCGTAAAGGTGCGCCGGCTCTGCGCACATTTCCGCAAGTCTCACACGGACGCTGCCACCCTGCGCACCCTGCAACATCGGTTTAATCTGCCAGTGCACCGACTGCTGTGCAACGTGCCCACATGGTGGAACTCTACGCTCCACATGTTGGCCAGGCTCTATGAGCAGCATAGAGCTATAGTGGAATACCAACTCCAACATGGGCGGCGCAGTGGGAGTCAGCCTCCTCAATTCTTTTCAGAAGAGTGGGCCTGGTTGGCAGACATCTGCCAGGTCCTTGGAAAGTTTGAGGAGTCCACCCAGGTGGTGAGCAGTGATGCTGCAATCATTAGCGTCACCATTCCTCTGCTATGCCTCTTGAGAAGTTCCCTGCAAAGCATAAAGGCAGACGCTTTGCGCTCGGAAACAGAGCTGGAGGAAGACAGTATGTCGCTGGATAGTCAGAGCACCCTCCTGTCTATATCTCAGCGCGTTGAGGAGGAGGAGGAGGAGCATGAGGAGGATGATGAGGAGGGGGAAGAGACAGCTTGGCCCACTGCTGACGGTAACCATGCTGCTTGCCTGTCATCCTTTCAGCGTGTATGGCCTGAGGAGGAGGATCCTGAAAGTGATCTTCCTAGTGAGGACAGCCATGTGTTGCGTACAGGTACCCTGGCACACATGGCTGACTTCATGTTAGGATGCCTTTCTCGTGACCCTCGCGTTGCACGCATTCTGGCCACTACGGATTACTGGGTGTACACACTGCTCGACCCACGGTATAAGGAGAACCTTTCCACTCTCATTCCCGAAGAGGAAAGGGGTTCGAGAGTGATGCTATACCACAGGACCCTGGCGGACAAGCTGATGGTAAAATTCCCATTAGACAGCGCTGGTGGCAGAAGGCGCAGTTCCGAGGGCCAGGTAGCAGGGGAGGCGCGCAGATCAAGCAACATGTACAGCACAGGCAGTGCAACACTCTTTAAGGCCCTGGACACCTTTATGGCTCCCCATCAAGACTGTGTCACCGCTCCCCAGTCAAGGCTGAGTCGGCGGGAGCACTGTAAAAGGATGGTGAAGGAGTACGTAGCCGATCGCACCACCGTCCTCCGTGACGCCTCTGCCACCTACAACTACTGGGTGTCGAAGATGGACAAGTGGCCTGAACTCGCGCTGTATGCCCTGGAGGTGCTTGCTTGTCCTGCGGCTAGCGTCTTGTCAGAGAGGGTGTTTAGTGCGGCTGGGGGAATCATCACGGATAAGCGTACACGCCTGTCAACCGACAGTGCCGACAGGCTTACACTCATCAAGATGAACAAAGCCTGGATTTCCCCAGACTTCTCTTCTCCACCAGCGGACAGCAGCGATACCTAAGCAATACGTAGGCTGCACCCGCGGATGGAAGCATCGTTCTCTATCACCATCCAAAACGGGGACATTTTTGCTTCATCAATCTGTGTATAATATTCCTCCTCCTCCTCCTGCTCCTCCTCCTGAAACCTCACGTAATCACGCAGAACGAGCAATTTTTCTTAGGGCCACAAGGCTCAGTCATATAATTTTTCTAAACAATTTTTTTACGTTTCAATGCTCCTTAAAGCATTGAAACTTTCACCTGAACCAATTTTTATTTAAACTGGGCTGCCTCCAGGCCTAGTTACCAATTAAGCCACATTAACCAAAGCGATTAATGGGTTTCACCTGCCATCTTGGTTGGGCATGGCCAATTTTTCTCAGGTACATTAGTACTGTTGGTACACCAATTTTTTTGGGCCCTCACCTACAGTGTAATCCTAGTAATTTGTATGTTCTTCGCCTGCACTCATGGTACAGCAAGGTGTGTGGGGTTGGCCTACACTTTTGCTACATAAATGTAACTGGGGCCTTGTCTATAATGCAGCTACTGAAATGTGTAAGAGACTGTTATCTCCCTAAACTGCTGCAATGGGAATGTTACTGTGGCCTGCCTTGAGTGCTACTACTAATGAAATGGAACTAAGACTGCGCTCCCAATATACTGCTGCTTCGGAATTGTTACTGGGGCCTGTCTAGGCTGCTACTATTACTGAAATGGAACTAAGACTGGGCTCCTCCTATACTGCTGCTTCGGAATTGTTACTGGTGCCTGTCTTCAGTGCTACTATTACTGAAATGGAACTAAGACTGCGCTCCCAATATACTGCTGCTTCGGAATTGTTACTGGTGCCTGTCTTCAGTGCTACTATTACTGAAATGGAACTAAGACTGCGCTCCCAATATACTGCTGCTTCGGAATTGTTACTGGGGCCTGTCTAGGCTGCTACTATTACTGAAATGGAACTAAGACAGGGCTCCTCCTATACTGCTGCTTCGGAATTGTTACTGGTGCCTGTCTTCAGTGCTACTATTACTGAAATGGAACTAAGACTGCGCTCCCAATATACTGCTGCTTCGGAATTGTTACTGGTGCCTGTCTTCAGTGCTACTATTACTGAAATGGAATTAAGACTGCGCTCCCAATATACTGCTGCTTCGTAATTGTTACTGGGGCCTGTCTAGGCTGCTACTATTACTGAAATGGAACTAAGACAGGGCTCCTCCTATACTGCTGCTTCGGAATTGTTACTGGAGCCTGTCTGGACTGCTACTACTACTGAAATGGAACTAATACTGTGCTCCCCCTATAATGCTGCTAGTGATATGTTAGTGGGGCCTGTTCCTAATGCTACCGCTGAAATGTTACTAATTCTGGTCTCTGCCTATACCGCTGATAATGGTATGTCTCTGGGGTGTGGAAACAGAGGGTTCCTAAAGACATGATGGGGGCAAGGCCATTTCCCACCAACGCTGTTACTGTTAAGGTGCATATAACCACGGACACATGGAGAGGACACGTAGTGCCTCAAAAACATCCCCCTCCTCCTCCAACAATGAAAACATTCTTGACAAATACCTTTGCATTGGTCCGTCTGGTGGCAGTCCAAGAATTTCACGTTTAACGACAGAGCAAGAGAGCCCCACCACCATCCCCCCACTACGGCCCACTTAATCCTGGCCACATTCCGAAAACCAACTAAATAAAACCGCGCTACTAGGTCTGCAGTCACCACCACATTACCACCAACGCTGTTACTGTTAAGGTACATATTACCAGTCAGACTGGGGCATGCACTGTGGGCCGAAGCCCACCTGTATTGTATCTGACGTTAGCTCTGCTGAGTAGGGCACTGCAATGGGATAATTTATGTACCGCCGATGGGTTCCAGGGAGCCAACCATGCTGTGGGTGCACACGGAGTAGAACCTACATGTGTCCACTTCTAAAGAACCCCAGTCTGATTGGGGCATGCAGTGTGGGCCGAAGTCCACCTGCATTAAGCACGACATTACCTCAGCTGTGATGGGCAATGCAATGGGATTTATTTATGTACCACCGGTGGGTTCCAGGGAGCCACCCATGCTGTAGGTGCATACGGAGTTGAACCTACATGTGTCTACTTGTAAAGAACCCCAGTCTGACTGGGGCATGCAGTGTGGGCCGAAGCCCACCTGCATTAAGCACGCCATTACCTCAGCTGTGATGGGCAATGCAATGGGATATATTTATGTACCGCCGGTGGCTTCCTGGAACCCACCCATGCTGTGGGTCCACACGGAGTAGAACCTACATGTGTCCACTTGTAAAGAACCCCAGTCTGACTGGGGCATGCAGTGTGGGCCGAAGCCCACCTGCATTAAGCACGCCATTACCTCAGCTGTGATGGGCAATGCAATAGGATATATTTATGTACCGCCGGTGGCTTCCTGGGACCCACCAATGCTGTGGGTCCACACGGAGTAGAACCTACATGTGTCCACTTCTAAAGAACCCCAGTCTGACTGGGGCATGCAGTGTGGGCCGAAGTCCACCTGCATTAAGCACGACATTACCTCAGCTGTGATGGGCAATGCAATGGGATTTATTTATGTACCACTGGTGGGTTTCAGGGAGCCACCCATGCTGTAGGTGCACACGGAGTTGAACCTACATATGTCCACTTGTAAAGAACCCCAGTCTGACTGGGGCATGCAGTGTGGGCCGAAGCCCACCTGCATTTAATCTGACGTTAGCTCTGCTGTCCAGGGCACTGCAATGGGATACATTTATGTACAGCGGGTGGGTTCCAGGGAGCCACCCATGCTGTGGGTGCACACGGAATTCCCATTGCGGAGTTGTACCAGGCTGTAACTATTTAAAAAAAAACGCGGTCTGACTGGGGCATGCAGACACCTTGACAGAATGAATAGTGTGTGGCACATAGGTTCCCCATTGCTATGCCCATGTGTGCAGCTCCAGATGGAGGTGGCACAGGATTGGATTTCTCATTGCTTCTGTACAGCATTGTGGACTATCGCCCCGCCCCTTTTATGGGGGTAGTCGCTGCCTAGCCATGCCAACCCTCTGCAGTGTGTGCCTGCGGTTCCTCTGGCAGACGCACTTATAAATAGACATGAGTGTGACGTGGCATGAGGGCAGCTGAAGGCTGTGCAGGGACAGTTTGGTGTGCGCTGTGGACACTGCGTCGTGCGGGGGGGGGGGGGGGGGTTGGGCAGCATGTAACCTAGGAGAAGTGGCAGCGCAGTGTCATGCAGGCAGTGATTGTGCTTTGTTGGAGGTAGTGTGGTGCTTAGCTAAGGTATGCCATGCTAATGAGGGCTTTTCAGAAGTCAAAGTTGTTGGGAGGGGGGGGGGGCACTCTTGCCGGTATTGTGGCTTAATAGTGGGACCTGTGAACTTGAGATGCAGTCCAACATGTAGCCCCTCGCCTGCCCTATCCGTTGCTGTGTCGTTCCCATCACTTTCCTGAATTGCCCAGATTTTCACACATGAAAACCTTAGCGAGCATCGGCGAAATACAAAAATGCTCCGGTCGCCCATTGACTTCAATGGGGTTCGTTACTCGAAACGAACCCTCGAGCATCGCGATAATTTCGTCCCGAGTAACGAGCACCCGAGCATTTTAATGCTCGCTCATCTCTAGTGTTAAACTGTTAAATTTTTGCTTGGTACATCTGTGTGAACTTAAAAAAATCACCTGAATAAAGCTTCAGAAATAGGTTGAATTGAACTTAATGAAAGTAGGTTTCTTTTTTTTTTTTGCCAGAATATGAAGATTAAAAAAGTCCATGGTGTTGAATTAAATTGCATACATCCACATAAACATTCAAGTTAACAATATTTGGCATACCAATATTTGGACAGTTACATAATTATCATAATTTAGCGTTAGTACGCCGCAGTCACCCATGTGGATGGACGGGCAAACACTAATTAAGATCGGGACTTGATTTCAGCTTTTCTTCATCCGTGCAATTTTATGGCGTGTGCGTATATACTCGTATGAATAAGGCCTCAGTCCTACTCACCCACTAGACCGATCACCCGTAATTTGCATATGGCGAGAAAAGAATAAAACCCTGAATTTTACAGGTATGCTTGCAACACAGTTTCAGGCAAAGTACATTTGTGAATGCCCAAAACATCATTGTTTAACCCCTTCAGTGGTGGTTTTCTTACCACCCTGCCAGACCTACCAGGGCAGGTTTTTTAAATGGGCCAATCATTTAATTTCTACTAATTTTGCAGTCGCGTTCCAAGAGCCATAACTTTTTTTCTTTGACACAGCCATATGAGGGCTTGTTTTTTGCAGAACAAGTTGCATTTTTGATGGCCTCCTTTTTGGGTATATATAATGTATTGCAAGACTTTTGTAAAACAATTTGTAGGGAGTTTGGGGAAAAAAATTAATTCTGCCATTGAGCTATTGTAGGGTCTGACAGAGCAGACCGACCTCTGGCTTTCGCCGCTGAGTATCCAACCGGGCTTGGTCGTGTGTGACAATGGCCGTAACCTGGTGGCAGCTCTGTAGCTCGGCAGCCTCACACATGTGCCATGCCTGTCCCACGTCTTCAATCTGGTGGTTCAGCGGTTTCTGAAAAACTACCGCCACTAGTCTGACCTGCTTGGCAAGGAGCGCCACGTCTGCACACATTTCCGCAAGTCCACCTAAGACGCTGCCACCCTGAGGATCCTGCAACGTCGGTTTCAGCTGCCAGAGCACCGACTGCTGTGCGATGTGCCCAAACGCTGGAATTCTACGATGCACATGTTGGCCAGGTTGTATGAGCAGCGTAGAGTAATAGTGGAATACCAGCTGCAACATAGGCGGCGGAGTGGTAGTCAGCCTCCACAATTCTTTATTGAGGAGTGGGCATGGATGGCAGACATCTGCCAGGTCCTCGGAAACTTTGAGGAGTCTACCCAAATGGTGAGCGGCGATGCAGCCATCATTAGCGTTACCATCGCACTGCTTTGCTTGCTATGAAGTTCGCTGCTAAGCATAAAGGCCACCGCTTTGCAGTTGAAATACAGGAGATGGGGGAGGCCAGTATGCCGCTTGATAGCCAGACTACCCTCATGTCTATATCTCAGCGCATTTTGGTGGAGGAGGGGTAGGGGGAGGGGCAGGAGGAGGGGGAAGAAACTGCTGGCCACACTGCAGTGGGTACCCATTCTGCTTGCCTCTTATCTGTTCAGCGTGTATGGGCTGAAGAGGAGGAGCATCCTGAAAGTCATTCTCCTAGTGAGGACAGCGATGTGTTGTGTACTAGGACCCTGGCACACATGGCTGACTTCATGTTAGGCTGCCTTTCCCGTGACTCTCGCATTAGACGCATTCTGTCCAACACGGATTCCTGGGTGTACACCCTTCTAGACCCACGGTATAAGGAGAACCTTTCCACTCTCATTCCTGAAGAAGAAAGGAGTACGAGAGTGATGCAATACCACAGGGCCCTGGTGGAAAAAGGGATGCTAAAGTTCCCATCTGACAGTGCTAGTGGCAGAAGATGCAGTTACGAGGGCCATCTAGCAGGGGAGGCGCAGGGATCAGGCAGCATGTTCAGCGCAGGCAGGGGAACACTCTCCAAGGCCTTTGACAGTTTTATGGCTCCCCAGCAAGACTGGGTGACTACTGCTCAGTCCAGGCTGAGTCGGAGGGAGCAATGTAAAAAGATGGTGAGGGAGTACGTAACCGATCATACCACCATCCTCTGTGATGCCTCTGCTCCATACAACTATTGGGTGTCAAAGCTAGACACGCGGCACGAACTTGCGCTGTACGCCCTGGAGATGCTGGCCTGCACTGCCGCTATCGTCTTGTCAGAGAGGGTGTTTAGTGCAGCTGGGGGAATCATCACGGATAAGCGTACCCGCCTGTCAACTGCCAGCACTGACAGGCTGGATTTCCCCAGACTTCTCTTCTCCACCGACGGAAAGCAGCAGAATCTAATGATTCTTTTCGCTGCAACAGGAGAAAAATGCATCCTCTATCACTACAAAAAAAGGGGAATTTAGCTTTGTCACTCCATTTTGGATAATATTACTCTTCCTCTTCCTACTCCTCCTCCTAAAATAGCATGTCATCATGCTGAACTGCCAATTTTTCTGCGGCCCAAAAGGCTCTGTTTTAAAAGTTTTTTACAATTTTTAAAGGTTTCAAAAGTATTTATACTTTAACTGAAACCAGTTTTTTCGCAGGGCTGCCTCCAGGCTCTGTTACAAATAAAGCAACAGCGAGCTGTATTTTTAAAAAAAATGTTTATGGGTTTCACCTGCCCTCTTGGTTGAGCAATTTTGCAGGGGTACACTTGTATTCTTGGTGCACCAATCTTTCAGGTCTATACTGTTATCTAACTAATTTTTATTGCCTTCGCCTATGCTCTTGGTACACCAATGTTTCAGGGGTTAGCCTACACTCTTGCTACAGAAATGTTACTGGGGTCCGTCTATACTCTTGCTACATAAGTTTTACAGGGATCTGCCTTTACACTTGCTACTGAAAGGTTTGAGGAGTCCACCTATACTTTTGCTACAGAAATATTACTGTGGTCCGCCTATGCTCTTGCTACATAAATGTTACTGGGGTCCACCTATACTTCTGCTACAGAAATGTTACTGGGGTCCACCTATACACTTGCTACTGAAAGGTTTGAGGGGTCATCCTATACTCTTGCTACATAAATTTTACAAGAGTCCACCTATACACTTGCTACTGAAAGCTTTGAGGGGTTCGCCTATACTCTTGCTACAGAAATGTTACAGGGGTCTGCTATACTCTTGCTACATAAATGTTACAGGGGTCCGCCTACACACTTGCTACTGAAAGGTTTGAGGGGTTCGCCTATACACGTGCTACTAAAAGGTTGGAGGGGTCCGCCTATACTCTTGCAACAGAAAAGTTTCAGGGGTCCGCCTATACTGTGGGTGCACAAATGTTTCCCATAGTGTTGTTCAGCTGCTTGACACATACACAGAATGAAGTGTGTGGGGACACATGGATTTCCCCTAGATATGTAACTCACTGCACCTTGGGTCACACAGGGTGCAGGCTGGGACCGAGCCTGACCCTGGGCCTGCTCACGTACTTCCCACACAGAGTATTGCGGGTCCTACCTCGGTCATGGTTTCTGGGCCTTATTATGCCACCTCCTATTCCTGCTTGGGGTCTGGGGATCAGTGCTGGGCAACATGTATTTGCTCTCATGTTTCCACAGTTATCTGAGACACTGGTTTGGGCCAAACCAAAGGAGCGTTACTGAACTAATGAGACAATCACAGCTGTACTAGCATCGGAGTCTGCTTTAGGCCCATGATTACTGAGAGTGTGGCCAGAGGCCGAGGTCCTGGGGGGAAAGAATTAACTGCGACAGATTTGCCCTGTGGAACTTCTTGGTGGGTCATCCAGTCTTTGGAGCGATGAAAGCAACCATAACTGATTCATTGAGACGTTTACAGCTGTACTAGCATCCGAGTCCGCTTTATGCCCACGATTACTGAGGGTGTGGGCCGAGGTCCTGGGTGGGTTTTACACTCTGCCATGTTTGGGCACTCTGATTTCTTTATGTGTAATATCGTCTTTGAGTTTCATGGGCTCGCCTATGCTGTGCGTGCACAAAGACTTCCCATTGCGGTGTTTTACCTATCTGGCGAGGTCCTTGGCAGGGTAAAACTCTACCATGTTTGGGCACTCTCTTTTCTTTCTGTTTAAGGGTGACTACCCACTAGCGTTTGCGAATTTGCTACGGTTTTTTTTCTAGGTGTCTATGGGGCTTACTAATGTTAAAAATGCATCGCGGCAAAATTGCAATTTACCGCGAAATCGCGATTTTGAGCGATGTGATTTTAATATTAAATCCCATAGACTCCTGGAGAAAAAAAACACTGCGAATTTCGCAGTGAAAAAAAAAATGTAGTGAGTAGTCATCCTAATACTTTCCCTGGGTTCCAGGGGGTCGCCTATACTGTGGGTGTGCCAAGGCCTTCCCATTGCGTTGTTCAGATATTTGACATACAGAAAATGATTTGGGCAGACATGTGGGCCGAGGCCGAGGTCCTTGGCAGGGTGAAACTCTGCCATGTTTGGGCACTCTCTTTTCTCCCTGTTTAATATTGTCCTTGGGTTCCAAGGGCTCACCTATGCTGTGGGTGCATAAAGACTTCCCAGTGCGGTGTTTTACCTATCTGGCGAGGTCCTTGGCGGGGTAAAACTCTACCATGTTTGGGCACTCTCTTTTCTTCCTGTTTAACCCATTAAGGACCAGCCACTGTATATATACGGCGGCTGGTGCTGGGCTTTGAGGACCACCGATAGTAAAAATACAGCGGTGCTCTAAGCCTCCTGGCTCTGCAATCAGTCAGAGGCAGGAAAGGGTTATCAGCTGTTAGTGACAGCTGATAACCTGGAGCAGAAGGCAGGAGGGGTTTTTAACCCTTCCTGCCTTCTGCTTCCCCGATATACAGTGCTCAATGTGCACTGTATGGGCAAAGTGAAAGTAAGAAGTTCTTTCACTACGGTAGCCTCGGGGGGTCATGTGACCTCCTGGGATTCCCTGCTACTGCAGAGCTGGAGGGTCAGACTTAGACCCTGGCAGCTCTGCAGGTGACTAATGTCACCACAGGGGTTGCTTTCCCCTGTAACTGAGGGTCCTATGGACTGCCCAGCTACAGTGGGAAAATGTCAAATAAAGTGAAAAAAAAAAAAAAGTGAGTGTCCCCCAGAGGTCTTATATGATGTCATGGGGGACACAGATAGTAAAAAACACAATTACATACATAAGTAAAACAAAACAACAGAATAAAACAACAATGCATACATAAGAAAGAGAATAACACAAAGCAGACGCCAACAAAAACCGTCGCCGTATGCGCCCTGTAAGCCAAACCCATACATATTATATATCAAAACGTCCAAAATAAATAGAGGAACCCATTTCCATACTTTATTTTAGTGTAAATATAAAAATAATTTTTTAAAAAACTATAAATGTTAAAAAAATCATTTTTTTTAGCATTTTACCCCCAATAAAACTAAAAAACAGAAAAAAAAGTCAGTGAAAAAGATATTAAAAAAATAGTCCAATATGTCACGGAATAAAAAACGCAGCAAAAATAATTTTGGTAGCTAAAGGAAAAAAAATGGAGCAGCAAAACCGCCACATGGGTAAAATCCCTAAAAAGTGTCTGGTCCTTAAGGTAAAAACCAACCTGGTCCTTAAGGGGTTAAGGGTGACTACCCACTAGCGTTTGCGAATTTGCTACGTTTTTTTTTTCTAGGTGTCTATGGGGCTTACTAATGTTAAAAATGCATCGCGGCAAAATCACAATTTACCCTGAAATCGCGATTTTGCGCGATGTGATTTTAATATTAAGTCCCATAGACTCCTGGAGAAAAAAAACACTGCGAATTTCGCAGTGAAAAAAAAATGTAGTGAGTAGTCATCCTAATACTTTCCCTGGGTTCCAGGGGGTCGCCTATACTGTGGGTGCGCCAAGGCTTTCCCATTGCGTTGTTCAGATATCTGACATACAGAAAATGATTTGGGCAGACATGTGGGCCGAGGCCGAGGTCCTTGGCAGGGTGAAACTCTGCCATGTTTGGGCACTCTCTTTTCTCCCTGTTTAATATTGTCCTTGGTTTCCAAGGGCTCGCCTATGCTGTGGGTGCACAAAGACTTCCCATTGCGTTGTTTTACCTGTCTGGCACAAATACACTGACTGACTTGGGTAGGGTGCAAACGGCTTCCTCATTGCATTGTTTTACCTATCTGGCTCAAATACACTGACTGACTAGGGCAGAAGTGTGGGCCGAGGTCCTTGGCGGGGTGAAACTCTGCCATGTGTAGGCACTCTGATTTTTTCATGTGTTATACTGTCTTTGAGTTTCATGGGCTCGCCTATGCTGTGGGTGCACAAAGATTTCCCATTGCAGTGTTTTAGCTATCTGGCACAAATACACTGAATGACGTGGGCAGGGTGCAGAGTGCCACCTCCTCCTCCTGCTTGGGGTCTGGGGATCAGGGCTGGGCAACATGTATTTGCTCTCGTGTTACCACAGTTATCTGATACACTGGTTTAGACCAATCTAAAGAAGCGTAACTGAATTAAGGAGCCGTTCACAGCTGTACTAGCATCCAAGTTCGCTTTATACCCACAATTACTGAGGGTGTTGGCAGAGGCCGAAGTCCTGGGGGGATGCAACTGCGCCAGTTTTTGCCGGTGGAACTTCTTTGTGGTTCATCCAGTCTTTGGAGCGATGAAAGCAACCGTAACTGATTTAATGAGACATTCACAGCTGTACTAGCATCCCAGTCCGCTTTATGCCCACGATTGCTGAGGGTGTGTGCAGAGGCTGAGGTCCTGGGTGGGGTGAAACTCTGCCATGTTTGGGCACTGTAATTGCTTCATGTTTCATACTTTCCTTGGGTCTCATGGGCTCGCCTATGCTGTGGGTGCACAAAGATTTCCCATTGCGGTGTTTTAGCTATCTGGCACAAGTATACTGAATGACTTGGGTAGGGCGCAGAAGGCTTTCCCATTGCGGTGTTCAGCTATCTGACACCTACACAGAATGAATTGTGTGGGGACACATGGATTTCCCATTGCTATGTAACTCACGGCATCCTGGGTCACACAAGGTGGAGGCTGGGACTGAGCCTGACCCAGGGCCCGCTCACATGCTTCACACACAGACTATTGAGGGTCCTACCTCTGTCATGGTTTCTCGGGCTTATTATGCCTCCTCCTCCTCCTGCTTGGGGTCTGGGGATCAGCATTGGTCGGCATGTATTATCTCTCATGCTACAAATTACCACAGTTATCCGAGATACTGGATTGGAGCATCACAGGAAGCTTTAGTGATTCATGAGACTGTCACAGGGTCACTGTATCCCTATGGTGGCTACTTTTGAGACACCTCCTGCTTCAAACCAATATTTGGTGTTAGTATGTGCTGCTGCATTGTGGAGATGTGTAGAAGTGCTGGCACCAGAGTCCCCTTTATGCCCACATTTGCGGCTTCTGACAATTTTGTGACAGAGATGGCACGGGATTGGAATGATGATCGTATGTTAATTTATCATCAATTCTCATCAGCATTGGGGGCTATCGCCCACACTTTCAAAGAGGGTCCCTGCCTGACCCTGCCAACCCTCTTAGTGAGTGTCTCCGGTTCCTCCTCATTGCAGACACACTTATAAATCGGCATGAGGGTGGTGTGGCTATGAAGCGAGCGTGTGGCATGAGGCCAGCTGAAGGCTGCGCAGGAAAAATTTTGTGTGCGCTATGGATGCATGGTTGGGCGGGGGATTGGACAGCAATGCCAGCATGTAACCCAGGAGAAGAGGCAGCGGTGTCACCCGCAGGCAGTGATTGTCCTTGGTTGCAGCTAGTGTGGTGCTTAGCTAAGATGTGCCAGCGCATATACCTTGCTGCTTATCTGTCCCAAGTAAATCGTTAGGGGGACCATTTTGGCTTAATAATCAGACCTGGGAGTCTCAGATGCAGTCATGCATGCTGCCCCTGCCGTTCCCTATCCGTTTCTGTGGTGTTTCCATCACTTTCTGAGGTTTTGCGGTGTTTCACAAATCATCCCCTATGCGGAGCATCAGTCCCATACAAAAGTCCTCGAGTCCCCTATTGACTTCAATGGGGTTTGTTACTCAAAACGACCTCTTGAGCATTACGAAGAGCTGGACTCGAGTACCGAGCACCCGAGCATTTTGGTGCTTGCTCATCTCTAACAAGTACTACAACAACAACAAAACTATACAAGTTTGGTATCGTAGTAATTGTACTGACCCATAGAATAAAGCTTTCATGTCATTTTTGTTGCAGTTTGTGTGCTGTAGCAACAAAAAGCAGTGAAAGATTGTGGAATGTAATTTTTTTTTTTTCATTTTTTTGTTCCACTTAGAATTTTTTAAAAGTTTTTTAGTACATTATATGGTACTTTAAATGGCACCATTGAAAAATACAACTCGTGCCGCAAAAACCAAGCCTGCATACAACGACGTCAATAAAGGAGTTACAATTTTTTAAAAGGGGGGAGGGGAAAAAAAGGGGGGCCACGTCATTAAGGGGTAAAATAATGTACTAACTTCCTTGTCTGGGTCATTATAAATGCAGGAATACCACGTGTTAATTTTGTTTTTATTTTTTTATTATTATTCTAATACTCTGCTATGCTAAGTCATAGCATGTTATTAGACCAGCTATGACACTCTGGCAGAGTCTGAGCATCATAGTCAGTTGGCAGACCTGGAGGCTACATTCAAGCCTCCGGGTGCCACAGAGACCCATCTGTACCCCCTTATCACATTGCAGGGGTCCAATGGTGACAGCTCTTTACATACTGCGGCCGCATAGACTGTGGCATGTAAAGGGTTAACACAGCAGAGATCGGAGGTTTTCTCGATCTCTGCTGTAAAAGCTGGGCCTGGCTATCCTCTGACAGCCGATCACCAGCTTCCCCTGCCACAGAGACCATCGGCCAGCTTCTGACAAGCCGACGGTCTCCATGGCAACCTGTAAACAAAACAGTGCAGGAGTTTAAAAAAAGAAGCGGGAAGTTGACAGCAGATCGGTTCTATCTTCCTGCTTATTTCTTTAAAGTCCTGCACTGTTCTCATGGCATTGTGCTCTGCAAGTCTCATAGTGAAACATAGCCCGGAATTCTTCCTATATTACTACGGGCAGTGGACCTCGTCCAGGAAAATTTCCAGGCGTGCTCCTGAAGTGGTTAAAGGGAACCTGACACTTCCTCTCAGCACCCTAAACTAAGTTATAGAGCTGTTAGTGAACAGGAAGCCGGGTAATGTATTTTTTTTTTATACTCAACTAATCCAGGTCCTCTGAAGTTGGCGTGCAGCACAAAAATCTCACTCTTTTCAGAGTCCCATGCTCTCCTATACAAATCTGTGGATTTTCGAACCGCACGCCAACTTCAGAGAGGTACACCGCAGGATCATGGGATCTGGTGAATATAAAAACTACATCACTAGACATCCTATCACATCCCTTGACAGTGCCATAACTTAGTTTATAGTGCTGTGGTAAAGCAACAGACTCCCTTTAAGAGGTGTCGCTGGTTTTCTATGTAAAAAATTGATGGCAGCTTTTTCTTTAAGGGGTTTAAGAAAAATATTGCAATAACCATTAAATAATTAAGATACAGCCATTTACATCCTATGATTTTCAAGGGCTCAAAAGTAGTGCAATTAGACAATTATGAATAGAAGGATTATTTTTAATACATGGATCCAAATACTTTAAATTAAATTTATAACTGCCTGAAGTCTAGAGCACATGGAGCCCACCAAGTGCTGAGTTTCCTTCCTTGAGAAACTTAGCTAGACTTTACTGTAGTCACCTTCAGCTGTAGCTTGTTTGTGGACTTTTCTGCTTTCCGTTTTAACATGCTTTTTACTTGCTGAATATAAATCAGGTGAGGACCTATGTATTTCAAGTCTGAATTGCTTTCAAGCTACCTGCAGATATTAGATTACAGTTGGCGAAACCATCACTCAGCTATCTCACCCATCTTCCCTGCACACATGAATATTAAGCTTAGTATACATGTGTTTAGTGCATTGTGAGGACAGAAACTCTGCCAGAAACCTCTGTCAGGCTACCAAGCCTTTACAACATGTGATGTGGGCACATCCGCATGGGGTTGACTTACTTCTATTTCCTCAATCTTGGACTCATTGCAAGATGGAGAATAAATCACAACTAGAGATGAGCGAGCACCAAAATGCTCGGGTGCTCGTTACTCGGGAGGAAATTTCCGCGATGCTCGAGGGTTCGTTTCGAATAACGAACCCCATTGAAGTCAATGGGCGACCCGAGCATTTTTGTATTTCGCCGATGCTCGCTAAGGTTTCCTTGCGTGAAAATCTGGGCAATTCAAGAAAGTGATGGGAACGACACAGCAACGGATAGGGCAGGCGAGGGGCTACATGTTGGGCTGCATCTCAAGTTCACAGGTCCCACTATTAAGCCACAATAGCGGCAAGAGTGGGCCCCCCCCTCCCAAAAGCTTTTACTTCTGAAAAGCCCTCATTAGCATGGCATACCTTAGCTAAGCACCACACTACCTCCAACAAAGCACAATCACTGCCTGCATGACACTCCACTGCCACTTCTCCTGGGTTACATGCTGCCCAACCGCCCCCCCTCCCCCCCACAGCGCACACCAAAGTGTCCCTGCGCAGCCGTCAGCTGCCCTAATGCCACACCACCCTCATGTCTATTTAGAAGTGCGTCTGCCATGAGGAGGAACCGCAGGCACACACTGCAGAGGGTTGGCACGGCTAGGCAGCGACCCTCTTTAAAAGGGGCGGGGCGATAGCCCACAATGCTGTACAGAAGCAATGAGAAATAGAATCCTGTGCCACCGCCATCAGGAGCTGCACACGTGGGCATAGCAATGGGGAACCTATGTGCCACACACTATTCATTCTGTCAAGGTGTCTCTGCATGCCCCAGTCAGACCGGGCTTTTTAATTCATAGACACAGGCAGGTACAACTCCCTATTGTGAAGTCCCTGTCGACCGACAGCATGGGTGACTCCCTGGAACCCACCGGCGGTACATAAAAATATCCCATTGCAGTGCCCAACACAGCTGAGGTAGTAATGTCGTGCTTAATGCAGGTGGGCTTCGGCCCACACTGCATGCCCCAGTCAGACTGGGGTTCTTTACAAGTGGACACATGTAGGTTAAACTCCGTGTGCACCTACAGCATGGGTGGCTCCCTGGAACCCACCGGCGATACACAAAAATATCCCATTGCATTGCCCAACACAGCTGAGGTAGTAATGTCGTGCTTAATGCAGGTGGGCTCCGGCCAACACTGCATGCCCCAGTCAGACTGGTAATATGTACCTTAACAGTAACCGCGTTGGTGGTAATGTGGTGGTGACTGCGGACCTAGTTGCGCGGTTTTATTTTGTTGGTTTTCGGAATGTGGCCAGGATTAAGTGGGCCGTGGCGGGGGATGTTTTGGAGGCACTACGTGTCCTCTCCACGTGTCCGTGGTTATATGCACCTTAACAGTAACAGCGTTGGTGGGAAATGGCCTCGCCGCCATCATGTCTTTGGGAAGCCTCTGTTTCCACACCCCAGAGACATACCATTAGCAGCGGTATAGGCAGAGCCCAGAATTAGTAACATTTCAGCGGTAGCATTAGCGACAGGCCCCACTAACATATCACTAGCAGCATTATAGGGGGAGCACAGTCTTAGTTCCATTTCAGTAATAGTAGCAGCCTACACAGGCCCCAGGAACAATTCTGAAGCAGCAGTATAGGAGGAGCATAGTCTTAGTTCCATTTAAGTCATTGTAGCAGCCTACACAGGCCCCAGGAACAATTCTGAAGCAGCAGTTCAGTGGGAGCGCAGTCTTAGTTCCATTTCAGTAGCTACAGTATAGCCAAGGCCCAAGTTACATTTATGTAGCTAAAGTGTAGGCCAACCCCACACACACTTCTGTACCATGAGTGCAGGCGAAGAACATACAAATTGCTATGATTACACTGTAGGTGAGGGCCCAAAAAAATTGGTGTACCAACAGTACTAATGTACCTCAGTAAAAATTGGCCATGCCCAACCAAGATGGCAGGTGAAACCCATTAATCGCTTTGGTTAATGTGGCTTAAGTGGTAACTAGGCCTGGAGGCAGCCCAGTTTAACGAAAAATTGGTTCAAGTTAAAGTTTCAACGCTTTTAAGAGCATTGAAACATATAAAAATTGTTTAGAAAAATTAGATGAGTGAGCCTTGTGGCCCTAAGAAAAATTGCCCGTTCAGCGTGATTACGTGAGGTTTCAGGAGGAGGAGCAGGAGGAGGATGAGGAATATTAGACACAGATTGATGAAGCAGAAATGTCCCCATTTGGGATGGTGAGAGAGAACGTAGCTTCCATCCGCGGGTGCAGCCTACGTATTGCTTACGTATCGCTGCTGTCCGCTGGTGAAGAAGAGAAGTCTGGGGAAATCCAGGCTTTGTTCATCTTGATGAGTGTTAGCCTGTCGGCACTGTCGGTTGACAGGCGGGTACGCTTATCTGTGATGATTCCCCCAGCCGCACTAAACACCCTCTCCGACAAGACGCTAGCCGCAGGACAAGCAAGCACCTCCAGGGCATACAGCGCTGCTTCAGGCCACGTGTCCAGCTTCGACACCCAGTAGTTGTAGGTGGCAGAGGCGTCACGGAAGACGGTCATGCGATCGGCTACGTACTCCCTCACCATCCTTTTACAGTGCTCCCGCCGACTCAGCCTTGACTGGGGAGCGGTGACACAGTCTTGCTGGGGAGCCATAAAGCTGTCCAGGCCTTAAAGACTGTTGCACTGCCTGGGCTGTACATGCTGCTCGATCTCCGCACCTCCCCTGTTACCTGGCCCTCGGAACTGCGCCTTCTGCCACTAGCGCTGTCGGATGGGAATTTTACCATCAGCTTGTCCGCAAGGGTCTTGTGATATAGCAACACTCTCGAACCCCTTTCCTCTTCGGGAATGAGAGTGGGAAGGTTCTCCTTATAGCGTGGGTCGAGCAGTGTGTACACCCAGTAATCCGTAGTGGCCAGAATGCGTGCAACGCGAGGGTCACGAGAAAGGCATCCTAACATGAAGTCAGCCATGTGTGCCAAGGTACCTGTACGCAACACATGGCTGTCTTCACTAGGAAGATCACTTTCAGGATCCTCCTCCTCCTCCTCCTCCTCCTCAGGCCATACACGCTGAAAGGATGACAGGCAAGCAGCAGGGGCACCGTCAGCAGTGGGCCAAGCTGTCTCTTCCTCCTCCTCCTCATCCTCCTCATGCTCCTCCTCCTCCTGAATGCGCTGAGATATAGACAGGAGGGTGCTCTGACTATCCAGCGACATACTGTCTTCCCCCGCCTCCGTTTCCGAGCGCAAAGCGTCTGCCTTTATGCTTTGCAGGGAACTTCTCAAGATGCATAGCAGAGGAATGGTGACGCTAATGATTGCAGCATCGCCGCTCACCACCTGGGTAGACTGCTCAAAGTTTCCAAGGACCTGGCAGATGTCTGCCAACCAGGCCCACTCTTCAGAAAATAATTGAGGAGGCTGACTCCCACTGCGCCGCCCATGTTGGAGTTGGTATTCCACTATAGCTCTACGCTGCTCATAGAGCCTGGCCAGCATGTGGAGCGTAGAGTTCCACCGTGTGGGCACGTCACACAGCAGTCGGTGCACTGGCAGATTAAAGCGATGTTGCAGGGTGCGCAGGGTGGCAGCGTCCGTGTGGGACTTGCGGAAATGTGCGCAGAGGCGGCGCACCTTTCCGAGCAGGTCTGACAAGCGTGGGTAGCTTTTCAGAAAGCGCTGAACCACCAAATTAAAGACGTGGGCCAGGCATGGCACGTGCGTGAGGCTGCCGAGCTGCAGAGCCGCCACCAGGTTACGGCCGTTGTCACACACGACCATGCCCGGTTGGAGGCTCAGCGGCGCAAGCCAGCGGTCGGTCTGCTGTGTCAGACCCTGCAGCAGTTCGTGGGCCGTGTGCCTCTTATCTCCTAAGCTGAGTAGTTTCAGCACGGCCTGCTGACGCTTGCCCACCGCTGTGCTGCCACGCCGCGCGACACTGACTGCTGGCGACGTGCCGCTGCTGACACATCTTGATTGCGAGACAGAGGTTGCGGAGGAGGAGGAGGGTGCTTTAGTGGAGGAAGCATACACCGCCGCAGATACCAGCACCGAGCTGGGGCCCGCAATTCTGGGGGTGGGTAGGACGTGAGCGGTCCCAGGCTCTGACTCTGTCCCAGCCTCCACTAAATTCACCCAATGTGCCGTCAGGGAGATGTAGTGGCCCTGCCCGCCTGTGCTTGTCTACGTGTCCGTTGTTAAGTGGACCTTGGCAGTAACCGCGTTGGTGAGGGCGCGTACAATGTTGCGGGAGACGTGGTCGTGCAGGGCTGGGACGGCACATCGGGAAAAGTAGTGGCGACTGGGAACTGAGTAGCGCGGGGCCTCCGCCTCCATCATACTTTTGAAGGACTCCGTTTCCACAACCCTATACGGCAGCATCTCAAGGCTGATAAATTTGGCTATGTGGACGGTTAACGCTTGAGCGTGCGGGTGCGTGGCGGCGTACTTGCGCTTGCGCTCCAACAGTTGCGCTAGTGACGGCAGGATGGTGCGCTGAACTACACTGGTGGATGGGGCCGAGGACAGCGGAGGTGAGGGTGTGGGTGCAGGCCATGAGACGGTAGTGCCTGTGTCCTGAGAGGGGGGTTGTATCTCAGTGGCAGGTTGGGGCACAGGGGGAGAGGCAGCGGTGCAAACCGGAGGTGGTGAACGGCCTTCGTCCCACCTTGTGGGGTGCTTGGCCATCATATGTCTGCGCATGCTGGTGGTGGTGAGGCTGTTGGTGGTGGCTCCCCGGCTGATCTTGGCGCGACAAAGGTTGCACACCACTGTTCGTCGGTCGTCAGGCGTCTCTGTGAAAAACTGCCAGACCTTAGAGCACCTCGGCCTCTGCAGGGTGGCATGGCGCGAGGGTGCGCTTTGGGAAACAGTTGGTGGATTATTCGGTCTGGCCCTGCCTCTACCCCTGGCCACCGCACTGCCTCTTGCAACCTGCCCTGCTGCTGCCCTTGCCTCCCCCTCTGAAGACCTGTCCTGAGTAGGCGTTGCACACCAGGTGGGGTCAGTCACCTCATCGTCCTGCTGCTCTTCCTCCGAATCCTCTCTGCGCTCCTCCCTCGGACTTACTGCCCTCACTACTCCCTGACTGCAAGACAACTGTGTTTCATCGTCATCGTCCTCCTCACCCACAGAAAGTTCTTGAGACAGTTGGCGGAAGTCCCCAGCCTCATTCCCCGGACCACGGGAACTTTGCAATGGTTGTGCATCAGTGACGATAAACTCCTCTGGTGGGAGAGGAACCACTGCTGCCCAATCTGAGCAGGGGCCCGAGAACAGTTCCTGGGAGTCTTCCCGCTCCTGAGCATGTGTCATTGTAGTGGAGTGAGGAGGCTGGGAGGAAGGAGGGGCAGCAGCCAGAGAATTCGGATTTGCAGCAGTGGACGGCGCAGAACTGTGGGTGGACGATAGGTTGCTCGAAGCACTTTCTGCCATCCAGGACAGGACCTGCTCACACTGCTCATTTTCTAATAAAGGTCTCCCGCGTGGACCCATGAATTGTGCGATGAATGTCGGGACGCCAGAAACGTGCCTCTCTCCTAATCGCGCAGCAGTCGGCTGCGATACACCTGGATCAGGAGTTCGGCCTGTGCCCACACCCTGACTTGGCCCTCCGCGTCCTCGGCCGCGTCCACGTCCTCTAGGCCTACCCCTACCCCTCAGCATGCTGTATTACCAGTGATTTGCTTTCACAGGCAGGAAATAAATTGGTGCAAGCCTGCAGGCCAAATATAATTTTTTAACTTTTTAAAAAAAGGAAAGGCCCACTGCCTCTAGTGAATGAATAATAAGTTTAATAACTGTGTTGTGGCCCTGCAAATGTGTCACAGAACTTTAGGGTTGCAGAGTTATTAACTATGGCAGAGCAGGTATTTCCCAGGCAGGAAAGAAATTGGCACAAGCCTGCACTCAACCGTAGCTGGTTGCGTCTGATTTTTTTACGTTCTCCACGCAGCACACACGTACCCAGAGCCCTGACGACTGTCAGTGGCAGGGCAAATATACTTTTTTCCCTTTTGTTTAAAAGGAAAGGCCCACTGTGCCTATTCAATGACTAATAACTGTGTTGTGGCCATGCAAATGTGTCACAGAAATTTAGGGTTGCAGAGTTATTAACTATGGCAGAGCAGGTATTTCCCAGGCAGGAAAGAAATTGGCGCAAGCCTGCACTCAACCGTAGCTGGTTGCGTCTGATTTTTTTACGTTCTCCACGCAGCACACACGTACCCAGAGCCCTGACGACTGTCAGAGGCAGGGCAAATATACTTTTTTCCCTTTTGTTTAAAAGGAAAGGCCCACTGTGCCGATTCAATGACTAACAACTGTGTTGTGGCCCTGCAAATGTGTCACAGAACTTTAGGGTTGCAGAGTTATTAACTATGGCAGAGCAGGTATTTCCCAGGCAGGAAAGAAATTGGCGCAAGCCTGCACTCAACCGTAGCATGTTGCGTCTGATTTTTTTACGTTCTCCACGCAGCACACACGTACCCAGAGCCCTGCCGACTGTCAGAGGCATGGCAAATATACTTTTTTCCCTTTTGTTTAAAAGGAAAGGCTCACTGTGCCTATTCAATGACTAACAACTGTGTTGTGGCCCTGCAAATGTGTCACAGAACTTTAGGGTTGTAGAGTTATTAACTATGGCAGAGCAGGTATTTCCCAGGCAGGAAAGAAATTGGTGCAAGCCTGCACTCAACCGAAGCATGTTGCGTCTGATTTTTTTACGTTCTCCATGCAGCACACACATACCCAGAGCCCTGACGACTGTCAGAGGCAGGGCAAATATACTTTTTTCCCTTTTGTTTAAAAGGAAAGGCCCACTGTGCCTATTCAATGACTAATAACTGTGTTGTGGCCCTGCAAATGTGTCACAGAACTTTAGTGTTGCAGAGTTATAAACTCTGGCAGAGCAGGTATTTCCCAGGCAGGAAAGAAAATGGCGCAAGCCTGCAGTGAACCGTAGCTGGCAGCGTCTGATTATTTTGACGTTCTCCACGCAGCACACACGTACCCAGAGTCCTGACGACTGTCAGAGGCAGGGCAAATATACTTTTTTCCCTTTTGTTTAAAAGGAAAGGCCCACTGTGCCTATTCAATGACTAATAACTGTGTTGTGGCCCTGCAAATGTGTCACAGAACTTTAGGGTTGCAGAGTTATTAACTATGGCAGAGCAGGTATTTCCCAGGCAGGAAAGAAATTGGCGCAAGCCTGCACTCAACTGTAGCTGGTTGCGTCTGATTTTTTTACGTTCTCCACGCAGCACACACGTACCCAGAGCCCTGACGACTGTCAGAGGCAGGGCAAATATACTTTTTTCCCTTTTGTTTAAAAGGAAAGGCCCACTGTGCCTATTCAATGACTAACAACTGTGTTGTGGCCCTGCAAATGTGTCACAGAACTTTAGGGTTGCAGAGTTATTAACTATGGCAGAGCAGGTATTTCCCAGGCAGGAAAGAAATTGGCGCAAGCCTGCACTCAACCGTAGCTGGTTGCGTCTGATTTTTTTACGTTCTCCACGCAGCACACACGTACCCAGAGCCCTGACGACTGTCAGAGGCAGGGCAAATATACTTTTTTCCCTTTTGTTTAAAAGGAAAGGCCCACTGTGCCTATTCAATGACTAATAACTGTGTTGTGGCCCTGCAAATGTGTCACAGAACTTTAGGGTTGCAGAGTTATTAACTATGGCAGAGCAGGTATTTCCCAGGCAGGAAAGAAATTGGCGCAAGCCTGCACTCAACCGTAGCTGGTTGCGTCTGATTTTTTTACGTTCTCCATGCAGCACACACGTACCCAGAGCCCTGACGACTGTCAGAGGCAGGGCAAATATACTTTTTTCCCTTTTGTTTAAAAGGAAAGGCCCACTGTGCCTATTCAATGACTAATAACTGTGTTGTGGCCCTGCCTACACAATTCTGTGCCTGTAGTATCAATGCAGGGTGCAATGCTCTGCACCGCCGATTTTGAGAAAAAAAAAAAAAGCAACACAGCTAACAGCAGCCAGCACAGTACTGCACACGGTTAAATGTGGCCCTTGAAAGGACCGTTGAGGTTCTTGAAGGCTACACTCACTCCTAACACTCTCCCTGCCTAAGCACCACTTCTGTCCCTAATGCCGGGTGCAATGCTCTGCACTGCCGATTTTGAGAAAAAAAAATTTCCACTGCTAACAGCAGCCTGCACACAGGTAGATGTGGCCCTAAGAAGGACCGTTGGGGTTCTTGAAGCCTACACTCACTACAAACACTCTCCCTACAGCAACTCCAATAGAACAGCACTTTCCCTCAGCTAACTCACACTGGCCCTGCACTATGTATAATTACTGCAGGGCGCAATGCTCTGCACGGCCGATATACAAAATAAAAAAAAATGTGCAAAAAGCAGCCTCCACAGTACTGCACACGGTTAGATGTGGCCCTAAGAAGGACCGTTGGGGTTCTTGAAGCCAAAAATACTCCTAACACTCTCCCTATAGCAGCTCCGGCACCAACAGCACTTTCCCTCCTCTATGTCAGAACAAATCTGTGGCGAGCCGCGGGAGGGGCCGATTTTTATACTCGGGTGACATCTGATCTCGCCAGCCACTCACAGCAGGGGGGTGGTATAGGGCTGGAACAACACAGGAGGAAGTTGTAATGCCTTCCCTGTCTTTCAATTGGCCAGAAAAGCGCGCTAACGTCTCAGAGATGAAACTGAAAGTAACCCGAACACCGCGTGGTGCTCGTTACGAGTAACGAGCATCCCGAACACGCTAATATTCGCCCGAGCATCAAGCTCGGACGAGTACGTTCGCTCATCTCTAATCACAAACCAACACTGTCCTATGTGCTCCAAAAATACTCACTGCCACCACTGACTGCTTTACTGTAAGGCAGGTCATCTGCCTGAGCTATGGTAACATACCGGGCTTTAGGCACTCACTGCACTCCAGGAGTCAAAGTTGATAGGTTTTATAGAGCAACCAGGACAGACATAAAGTTTAAAACTTTATTACAAAAGGGAACATACACAACATATAAAGAAGTTATAAAAATAAAAGAAATAAAATTAAAATACCAAACGTTATTGATTAGATTGGTTAATAAATCTGGGTGCTTGGAAATAAGCTGGGGGTGGGCGGTTCATGTAGCTGGTACAGTCTTCTGGAGTTTTGACTGGTTCTGCATCCCTGGTGTCTGAAGGACTTCCCCAGCTATACCTTCTCCCACCCACTCATGACACATCAGTTGACTGAATGCAGGGAACTTCAAGATGAATATGCAATTCAATATTTGGTCATATCTCTGCATAAGGGGCAACTATGACTGCTATATTTCATAACATGACTTTATTTATCTACAAATACCAAACATTGCGTAGGAGAGATTATTAATTTATTTGATATGTATTCTGGCCTGATCTAAAGGTTGCACAAAGATGGATGCAGATGTGTTTGACTTGTAATCATGTCCCAATTTTGGAGACAGGGCTATTCTTACAGACCACGGATCACCCAGAATCTTCAGTTATTTTTTCCATTTTTTTAAACAATGTTCTAACCCTCTAGGACAGCGTTACCCAAACAGTGCTCCGTGGAGCCCTTGGGGCTCCGTGAGCGATAGTCAGGGGCTCCGATCAAGGATCTAGGTCCATGGTGGCAAATCTATGGCGCACGTGCCAGAGAGGGCACACAGAGCCCTTCTGCTGGCACACCTGCTGACAGCTGCACACCATGATAGTGATCACCGGCCGGGGTGCGCTGATCCCAGTGCACACTCTGACGTCAATGTGTGCACCAGGGATCCTTCTTCACTGACCTCTCCTCCTTAGTTCTGCAGATGAGAAGAAGTAAGGAAACATTTCGGGCTCACACACTGATGTCAGTGTGCACCCTGAATCAATGCCAAGAAGAGGAGGAGCTGACTACAAGGAGGAGGTGGGTATATGGGTTGGGAGGTCTACTACTACTGAGGCTACTATGGGGTTTATATTACTGAGGAGATTAATATTACTACTGGGGCTACTGCGGGGTTAATATTACTACTGTGGCTACTGTAGGGTTATTATTATTATTAATGAGGGGATTAATTTTACTCCTGTGGCTACAGTGGGGTTAATATTAAACTGGGGCTAGTGTGGGGTAATATAATTACTGGGGGGGGGGGGGGGGTAAATCTACTACTGAAGGGGTTAATATTATTACTGGGCTACTGTGGGGTTAATATTACTACTATACACTACTTTTGGAAGAAACACAGAAAGCTGTGCGCAATTCATTCTTTGTATGTGTCAGATAGCTGAAAAACGCAATGGAGAAGCCTTTGTGCACCCACAGTATAGGTGGGCCCCTGGAACCCAGGGACAGTATTAAACAGGAAGAAAAGAGAATGCCCAAACATGGCAGAGTTTCAACCCGCCCAGGACCTTGGCAACACTTCTGCCCTAGTCAGTCAGTGTATTTGTGCCAGACAGGTAAAACAATGCAATGGGAAAGCCGTCTTGCACCCTACCCAAGTCAGTCAGTGTATTTCTGCGAGACAGTAAAACAACGCAATGGGAAGTCTTTGTGCACCCACAGCATAGGCGAGCCCATGAAACTCAAAGACGGTATTACACATTAAGAAATCAGACTGCCCAAACATGGCAGAGTTTTACCCCACCAAGGACCTTGTCCTCGGCCCACACCCTCAGTAATCGTGGGCATAAACTTGACTCCGATGCTAGTACAGCTGTGAACGTCTCATTAAATCAGTTACAGTTGCTTTCATCGCTCCAAAGACTGGCTGAACCACCAAGAAGTTCCACAGGCCAAACCTGGCACAGTTGCATCTCCCCCCCAGGACCTCGGCATCTGTCCACACCCTCAGCAATTGTGGGCATAAAGCGGACTTGGATGCTAGTACAGCTGTAAACGTCTCTTCAATTCTGTTACGCTTCTTTTGATTGGTCCAAACCAGTGTCTCAGATAACTGTGGTAATACGAGAGCAAATACATGACGACCAGGGCTGAACCCCAGACCCGAAGGAGGAGCAGGGGCAAGTGGCATAATAAGCCTGAGAAACCATGACCGAGGTAGGACCCACATGTGTGGGAAGTACGTGAGCGGGCCCCAGGTCAGACTCGGTCCCAGCGTCCTCCTTGTGTGACCCAAGGTGCCATGAGTTACATAGCTATGGGAAATCCATGTGTCCCCACACACTTCATTCTGTGTATGTGTCAGATAGCTGAACACCACGCTGGGAAAGCCGTCTACACTCTGCACCCTAGCCAAGTCATTCAGTGTATTTGTGCCAGACAGGTAAAACACTGCAATAGGAAATCTTTGTGCACCCAAAGCATAGGCGAGCCCATGAAACTTAAAGACAGTATTACACATAAAGAAATCAGAGTGCCCAAGTATGGCAGAGGTTCATTCTACCCAGGACCTCGGCCCACACTTCTGCCCTAGTCAGTCAGTGTATTTGTGCCAGATAGGTAAAACACTGCAATGGGAAATCTGTCTGCACCCTAGCCAAGTCAGTCAGTGTATTTGTGACAGACAGGTAAAACAATGCAATGGGAAACCTTTGTGCACCCACAGTATAGGCGGGCCCCTGGAACCCACGGAGAGTATTAAACAGGAAGAAATCAGAGTACGCACACATGGCAGAGTTTCAACCCGCCCAGGACCTCGGCCCACACTTCTGCCCAAGTCATTCAGTGTTTTTGTGCCAGACTGCTGACACCGCTATGGGAAACCTTTGTGCACCCACAGTATAGACGGACCCCTGAAACATTTTTGTAGGAAGAGTATAGGCGAACACCTGAAACTTTTCTGTTGCTAGAGTGTAGGCGAACCCCTCAAATTTTTTAGTAGCAAGTGTATGGGCGAACCCCTCAAACCTTTCAGTAGCAAGTGTACATGCGAACCCCTGAAACTTTTTTGCTGCAAGAGTATAGGCGAATCAATCAAACCTTTTAGTAGCAAGTGTCTAGGCGAACCCCTCAAACCTTTCAGTAGCAAGTGTATAGCCAGACCCCAGAAACTTTTCTGTTGCAAGACTATGGGCGAACAACTGAAACTTTTCTGTTGCAAGAGTATAGGCAGACCCCTCAAACCTTTCAGTAGCAAGAGTATGGGCGGACCCCGGAAACATTTCTGTAGCAAGAGTATAGGTGAATACTAGAGATGAGCAAGCACACTCCGAGCTTGATGCTCGTTCGAGCATTAGGGTACTCGAGATGCTCGTTACTCAAGACGAGCACCATGCAGTACTCGAGTCAATTCCATTTCCTTCCCCGCATGTTTAGCGTTATTTTCTAGCCAATAGACATGCGGGGAAGGCATTACTATTTCCTCATGTGACGTGCCAGCCCTATCCCACCCCCCAGCAGTGAGTGGCTGGCGAGATCAAGTGACCGCCTAGTACTTAAAGCGGTTCCGCCCGCGGCTAGCCTCAGACACGCACTGGCAGAGGTCAGGGAAAGTGCTACTGCTGATATAGAGAAAGTGTGAGCGTAGGTCCTGTCTTCAAGAATCCCAACGGTCCTTCTTCGGGCTACATCTGACCGTGTGCATTACTGTTGTGGCTGGCTGGGAGCAGTAGTGCACAATTTTATTTTTTTTTCATCTTGGGCTGTGCAGGCCATTTCAGCTATAGCGTTCTCAGTGTGCAGTCTATTATACAGAGTATAGGGAAAGTGCTGCTGCTGATATAGGGAAAGTGTTAGCAGAGGTCCTGTCTTCAAAAACCCCAACGGTCCTTCATTGGTCTACATCTGACCATGTGCATTTTACTTGGGGCCTGCTGGAAGTAGTAGTACTAGTAGTGCTTCCATTTTTGTATAACGCAGCTAGGCCTGTTTGCAGCCTTTCAGTAATACTTTTTTCTGGCTGCAGTGCCGTACAATACCGCTCTCATTGTGAAAGTGCACTCAAATAATTCTTAGCCTGCTGCGAACTACCTCATTTATACCATTCTCTGTCTGCAGTGAATTAGACACAGAGTGTTGGGGCAACAGCCACTTCTATAGGGAAAGTAATATACACTATACAGTCCGCATCCTCCGTGCAAAAAAAACTTTTGCTCCTTCGTTGGGCTACATCTGACCGTGTGCATTTCACTTGGGGCCTGCTGGGAGTAGTAGTACTAGTAGTGCTTCCATTTTTGTAAAAGTGCACTCCAATTATTCCTAGCCTGCTGCAAACTACCTCATTTATACCATTCTCTGTCTGCAGTGAATTAGACGCAGAGTGTTGGGGCAACAGCCACTTCTATAGGGAAAGTAATTCACACTATTCTCCGTGCAAAAAACCCCAAAGCTCCTTCGTTGGGCTACATCTGACCGTGTGCACTTTACTTGGGGCCTGCTGGGAGTAGTAGTAGTGCTTCTATTTTTGTCTAGCGCAGCTAGGCCTGTTTGCAGCCTTTCAGTAATACTTTTTTTCTGGCTGCAGTGGCGTACTATACCGCTCTCATTGTGAAAGTGCACTCCAATTATTCCTAGCCTGCTGCGAACTACCTCATTTATACACTTCTCTGTCTGCAGTGAATTAGACGCAGAATGCTGGGGCAACAGCCACTTCTATAGGGAAAGTAATATACACTATACAGTCCGTATCCTCCATGCAAAAAACCCCAAAGCTCCTTCGTTGGGCTACATCTGACCATGTGCATTTTACTTGGCGCCTGCTGGGAGTATTAGTAGTGCTGCTATTTTTGTATAACGCAGCTAGGCCTGTTTGCAGCCTTTCAGTAATACTTTTTTCTGGCTGCAGTACCGTACTATACCGCACTCACCGTGAAAGTGCACTGCAGTTATTCCTAGCCTGCTGCGAACTACCTCATTTATACCATTCTCTGTCTGCAATGAATTAGACGCAGAGTGTTGGGGCAACAGCCACTTCTACAGGGAAAGTAATATACACGAACTTGCGCTGTACGTTCTGGATGTGCTGGCTTGCCCTGCCGCTAGCCTCTTGTCAGAGAGGGTGTTTAGTGCAGCTGGGGGAATCATTACGGATAAGCGTACCCGCCTGTCAACTGCCAGTGCCGACATGCTTACACTCATAAAGATGAACAAAGCCTGGATTTCCCCAGACTTCTCTTCTCAACCGGCGGAGAGCAGCGGAACCTAAAGATTCTTTTCACTGCAACCGGAAAAAAAAGAATTCTCTATCACTGGAAAAAAGGGGGAATTAGCTTTGTCAATCACTCTCAATTATTAGTCATATCATCACGCTGAACTGCCAATTTTTCTGCGGCCCAAAAGGATCTGCTTACAATTTTTTTTACAATTTTTCAAAGTTTCAAAAGTATTGATACTTTAATATAAACCAATTTTTTTCACAGGGCTGCCTCCAGGCTCTGTTATAAATTAAGCAACAGCGAGCTGTATCTTTAAAAACTGTTTATGGGTTTCACCTGCCCTCTTGGTTGAACAATTTTTCAGGGGTACACTTATTTTTATGGCCCTCGCCTATACTGTTATCTAAGTAATTTTTTCTGCCTTCGCCTACATTCATGGCACACCAATGTTTCAGGGGTTCGCCTATACTCTTGCTACAGAAATGTTACTGGGGTCTGCCTTTACTTTTACTACAGAAATGTTAATAGGGTCTGCCCATACTTCTGCTACAGAAATATTACAGGGGTCTGCCTATACTTTTACTACAGAAATGTTACTGGGGTCTGCCTATAATTCCGCTACAGAAATGTTACAGGGGTCTGTCTATAATTGTACTACAGAAATGTTACTGGGGTCTGCCTTTACTTTTACTACAGAAATGTTACTGGGGTCTGCTTATACTTTTACTACAAAGGTTGATGAAGTAGTGGAAACAGCAGATCAAGGTGCAAAGCAATGAAGTTTCTTTATTTCTTTCCTCCCAGACAGAAAAACACGACGTTTCGACTACAAGAGTCTTTGTCAAGTATGGACAAGTGAACAACATACAAATATATAGTGTGTCTAGTATCACATTAAACCAATCACAGTAGATCCCATGATAAAATTCACCTGCATTCATTGATGTCATTATGGCACACACATGCTGCGGAGTTTGTAGCTATGGTGGAGCGTTATAGCAACCTTTAACTTCCTCTTGTGGCTATGTCGCCATGGAGATGTGTTATGCAAGGCTCCTACTGGCTGGAATCTGTATGAGTCTCCTCCCGTCCACCGTGACATCATCACATCACGTCTGTATAGCGTGGTCACATGACTGGAGTGTGCAGCGTCATTGGGCACATATCCTGTTCACACCCTGCTCCATAGAGCTACTACTAGACATAAATGTCAGTGTTTCTTAGTAGTCACCATGACGTAATCAAGCCGCGCCAGTGAGACGTGGTCACGTGTCCGAGATGAGCCTGACGCGCAGCCAAGTCCCACTATGTGATCCTACATAGATAAATCAACATCTATAGTGGACACAAAGACAAGTATATGAGGCATTGCTGCGTGCCTAACGCACAAAAAGGAATACCACATATAGTACATCGGAATATATTATATAATTGCAATGTCATAGCTGCACGTGTGGGCTCCTCCCCAAGGGGTGTAGCCTCCACGTGCAAAATACCATTGCATATTTTAAAACGCGCAGAAAAGAATACCGCATATCTGTACATCAGAATATATTGTATAGTTGCAGTGTCATAGCCGCACGTGTTTTTCTGTCTGGGAGGAAAGAAATAAAGAAACTTCATTGCTTTGCACCTTGATCTGCTGTTTCCACTACTTCATCAACATTTGTACTAAAGAGCGGCTTGGCTTGGATCCCAAACCCAGTGGGCGTGCAGGATACCTGTTCAAACCATATTGTGCTGCTGACAACTTTTTTGCCTTTGGATATACTTTTACTACAGAAATGTTACAGGGGTCCGCCTATACTTTTACTACAGAAATGTTACTGGGGTCTGCCTAGACTTCTGCTACAGAAATGTTACAGGGGTCTGCCTATACTTTTACTACAGAAATGTTACTGGGGTCTGCCTATACTTTTACTACAGAAATGTTACTAGGGTCTGCCTAGACTTCTGCTACAGAAATGTTACAGGGGTCTGTCTATAATGTTACTACAGAAATGTTACAGGGGTCTGTTTATTCTTGTACTACAGAAATGTTACTGGGGTCCGCCTCTACTTTGCCTACAGAAATGTTACTGGGGTCTGCCTAGACTTTTACTATTGAAATGTTACTGGGGTCTGACTATACTTCTGCTACAGAAATGTTACAGGGGTCTGTCTATACTGTTAATACAGAAATGTTACTGGGGGCCTAACTATACTTCTGCTACAGAAATGTTACAGGGGTCTGCCTATACTGTTACTACAGAAATGTTACAGGGGTCTGCCTATACCTTAACTACAGGAACGGTACTGGGGTCTGCCTATACTTCTGCTACAAGAATGTTACAGGGGTTTACCTATACTGTGGGTGCACAAAGACTTTCCATCGTGGTGTTTTACCTATCTGGCACAAATACACTGACTGACGGGTAGGGTGCAGAGTGCAGATGGCTTTCCCCTTGTGGTGCTGATTGAGCTATCTGACACCTACACAGAATGAATTGTGTGGGGACACATGGATTTCCCATTGCTATGTGACTCGCGGCACCTTGGGTCACACAAGATGGAGGCTGGGACCGAACCTGACCCTGGGCCCGCTCACGTGCTTCCCACACAGAGTATTGCTGCATTGTGGAGATGCGTAGAAGTGCTGGGCTGGCACCTGAGACCCTTTATGCCCACGTTTGCGGCTCCTGACAATATTGCAACGGAGGTGCCACGGGATTGGAATGATGATCGTACGTTAATTTATCATCGATTCTCAACAGCATAGTAGGCTATCACCGCCCGTTTCAAAAAGGGTCGCTTTCTGGCCCTGCCAACCCTATGCAGTGTGTGCCTCCGGTTCCTCCTCATCGCAGACGCACTTAGAAATAGACATGAGGGTGGTGTAGCTATAAAGCGAGCGCGTGACATGAGGGCAGCTGAAGGCTGCGCAGGGAAACTTTTGTGTGCGCTGTGGACGCAGGGTCGTGCGGCGGATTGGGCAGCATGTAACTCAGGAGAAGAGGCAGCGGTGTCACCCGCAGGCAGTGATTGCGCTTGGTTGCAGGTAGTGTGGTGCTTAGCTAAGGTGTGCCTTGCTAATGAGGGTTTGACCGAAGTAAAAATTGTTAGGGGGTGATGCCAGACTCTTGCCCCCATTGTGGCTTAATAGTGGGACCTGGGAGCCTCAGGGGCAGCCATGCATGCTGCCCCTGCCCTTCCCTATCCGTTTCTGTGGTGTTTCCATGACTTTCGGATGTTTTCTGGTGATTCACAAGCCATGACCTATGCGGAGCATCGGTCCCATACAAAAATGCTCGAGTTGTCCATTGATTTTAATAGGGTTCGTTACTCGAAACGATATCTCAAGCATCGCGGAAAGTTCGACTCGAGCAACGAGCATCCGAGCATTTTGGTGCTCGCTCATCTCTAGTGAACACCTGAAAAAATTGGTTTGCCAAGAGGATAGGCGAAGCCAGGAAAAATTTGTTGGCTAAGCGTATAGGCCAAGGCCTGAAAAATTGGTGTACCAAGAGTACAAGTGTACCCCTGAAAAATTGCTTAACCTCGAGGGCAGATGGAAGCAATAAACATTTTGTAAACATACAGCTCGTTGTAGCTTTATTTGTAGCAGGTCCTGGAGGTAGCCTTTTGGGCCGCAGAAAAATTGGCAATACAGCGTGATGACATGCGGTTTTAAGCAGAGGAGGAGGAGTAAGATACGAAATGGATAGACCAAGCTACTTCTCCCCTTTTTTTTTTTTTGGTTAGAGGTCCCCTGCCTGTGCTGGACATGCTGCCTGATCCCCGCTCCTCCCATGCTACTTGGCCCTTTGAACTGCTTTTCTGTCGCTAGCACTGTCAGATATGAACTTTAGCATAACTTTTTCCACCAGGGTTCTGTGGTATTGCATCACGCTCGTACCCTATTCCTCTTCAGGAATGAGAGTGGAAAGGTTCTCCTTATACCATACCACGGGTCTAGAAGGGTGTACACTAGAGATGAGCGAGCACCAAAATGCTCTGGTGCTCGTTATTCGGGAAGAAAATTTTGCGATGCTCGAGGGTTGGTTTCGAGTAACGAACCCTATTGAAGTCAATGGGAGACCCGAGCATTTTTGTATATCGCCGATGCTCGCTAAGGTTTCCATTTGTGAAAATCTGGGCAATTCAAGAAAGTGATGGGGACGACACAGCAACGGATAGGGCAGGCGAGGGGCTACATGTTGGGCTGCATCACAAGTTACCAGGTCCCACCATTAAGCCACAATAGCGGCAAGAGTGGGCCTCCCCCTCCCTAAAATTTTTATGTCAGAAAAGCCCTCGTTAGCAATGCATACCTTAGCTAAGCAGGACATTACCTCCAACAAAGCACAATCACTGCCTGCATGACACTCCGCTGCCACTTCTCCTAGGTTACATGCTGCCGAACCCCACCCCCCCCACCCGCACGACCCTGCATCCAGAGCGCACAAAAAAGTGTCCCTGCGCAGCCTTCAGCTGCCCTCATGCCACACCACCCTCATGTTTGTTTATAAGTGCGTCTGCCATGAGGAGCAACCGCAGGCACACACTGCAGAGTGTTGGCACGGCTAGGCATCGACCCTCTTTAAAAGGGGCGTGGCGATAGCCCACAATGCTGTGCAGAAGCAATGAGAAATCCAATCCTGTGCCACCTCCATCAGGAGCTGCACACGTGGGCATAGCAATAGGGAACCTATGTGCCACACACTATTCATTCTGTCAAGGTGTCTGCATGCCCCAGTCAGACCGCGGTTTTTTATAAATAGTCACAGGCAGGTACAACTCCGCAATGGGAATTCCGTGTGCACCGACAGCATCGGTGGCTCCCTGGAACCCACCGGCTGTACATAAATGTATCCCATTGCAGTGCCCTGGACAGCAGAGCTAACGTCAGATTAAATGCAGGTGGGCTTCGGCCCACACTGCATGCCCCAACCTGACCGGGGTTTTTAATTCATAGAGACAGGCAGGTAGAACTCCCTATTGTGAAGTCCCTGTGGACCGACAGCATAGGTGGGTGCCAGGAAGCCTCCGGCGGTACATAAATATATCCCATTGCAGTGCCCATCACAGCTGAGGTAATGTCATGTTTAATGCAGATGGGTTTCAGCCCACACTGCATGCCCCAGTCAGACTGGGGTTCTTTAGAAGTGGACACATGCAGTTACAACTCCGTGTGGACCGACAGCTTGGGTGGCTCCCTGGAACCCACCGGCGGTACATAAATATATCCCATTGCATTGCCCATCACAGCTGAGCTAACGTCAGATAAAATACAGGTGGGCTTTGGCCCACACTGCATGCCCCAGTCAGGCTCGAGTTTTTTATAAGTATACACAGGCACGTACATCTCCCTAATGGGAAGTCCATGTGGACCTACAGCATGGGTGGGTGCCAGAAAGCCACCGGCGGTACATAAATATATCCCATTGCAGTGCCCAGCACAGCTGATGTAACGTCAGCTTTAATGCAGGTGGGCCAAAAATTAATTGGATTACACTGTAGGCAAGGGCCCCAAAAAATTGGTGTACCAACAGTACTAATGTACCTCAGAAAAATTGACCATGCCCAACCAAGAGGGCAGGTGAAACCCATTAATCGCTTTGGTTAATGTGGCTTAATTGGTAACTAGGCCTGTAGGCAGCCCAGTTAAAATAAAAATTGGTTCAGGTGCAAGTTTCAACGCTTTGATGAGCATTGAAATGTATAAAATTTGTTTAGAAAAATTATGACTTGGCCTTGTGGGCCTAAGAAAAATTGCCCGTTCGGCGTGATTACATGAGGTTTCAGGAGGAGGAGCAGGAGGAGGAGGAGGAATATTATACACAGATTGATGAAGCAAAAATGTCCCCGTTTTTGATGGTGATAGAGAACGATGCTTCCATCCGCGGGTGCAGCCTACATATTGCTTAGGTATCGCTGCTGTCCGCTGGTGAAGAAGAGAAGTCGGGGAAATCCAGGCTTTGTTCATCTTGATGAGTGTAAGCCTGTCGGCACTGTCGGTTGACAGGTGGGTACGCTTATCCGTGATGATTCCCCAAGCCACACTAAACACACTCTCTGACAAGACGCTAGCCGCAGGACAAGCAAGCACCTCCAGGGCATACAGCGCTGCTTCAGGCCACGTGTCTAGCTTCGACACCCAGTAGTTGTAGGGGGCAGAGGCGTCACGGAGGATGGTCGTGCGATCGGCTACGTACTCCCTCACCATCCTTTTACAGTGCTCACGCCGACTCAGCCTTGACTGGGGAGCGGTGACACAGTCTTGCTGGGGAGCCAGAAAGCTGTCAAAGGCCTTAGAGAGTGTTCCCCTGCCTGTGCTGTACATGCTGCCTGATCTCCGCTCCTCCCCTGCTACCTGGCCCTCGGAACTGCGCCTTCTGCCACTAGCGCTGTCGCATGGGAATTTTACCATCAACTTGTCCGCCAGGGTCCTGTGGTATAGCCTCACTCTCGAACCCCTTTCCTCTTCGGGTATCAGAGTGGAAAAGTTCTCCTTATACCATGGGTCGAGCAATGTGTACACCCAGTAATTCGTAGTGGCCAGAATGCGTGTAACACGATGGTCACGAGAAAGGCATCCTAACATGAAGTCCGCCATGTGTGCCAGAGAACCTGTACGCAACACATGGCTGTCCTCACTAGGAAGATCACTTTCAGGATCCTCCTCCTCATCCTCCTCAGGCCATACACGCTGAAAGGATGACAGGCAAGCAGCATGGGTACCCTCAGGAGTGGGCCAAGCTGTCTCTTCCTCCTCCTCCTCCTCCTCCTCAACACGCTGAGATATAGACGTGAGGGTGCTCTGACTATCCAGTGACATACTGTCTTCCCCCGGCTCTTTTTCCGAGCGCAAAGCATCTGCCTTTATGCTTTGCAGGGAACTTCTCAAGAGGCATAGCAGAGGAATGGTGACGCTAATGATTGCAGCATCGCCGCTCACCATCTGGGTAGACTCCTCAAAGTTTCCAAGGACCTGGCAGATATCTGCCAACCAGGCCCACTCTTCTGTAAAGAATTGAGGAGGCTGACTCCCACTGCGCCGCCCATGTTGTAGTTGGTATTCCACTATAGCTCTACGCTGCTCATAGAGCCTAGCCAACATGTGGAGCGTAGAGTTCCACCGTATGGGCACGTCGCACAGCAGTCGGTGCACTGGCAGACGAAACCAATGTTGCAGGGTGGCAGCGTCTGTGTGGGACTTGTGGAAATGTGTGCGGAGCCGGCGCACCTTTCCAAGCAGGTCTGACAAGCGTGGGTAGCTGGGGCCCGCAATTCTGGGGGTGGGTAGGACGTGAGCGGTCCCAGGCTCCGACTCTGTCCCAGCCTCCACTAAATTCATCCAATGTGCCGTCAGGGAGATGTAGTGGCCATGCCCGCCTGTGCTTGTCCACGTGTCCGTTTTTAAGTGGACCTTGGCAGTAACCGTGTTGGTGAGGGCGCGTACAATGTTGCGGGAGACGTGGTCGTGCAGGGCTGGGACGGCACATAGGGAAAAGTAGTGGCGACTGGGAACTGAGTAGCGCGGGGCCGCCGCCGCCATCATACCTTTGAAAGCCTCCGTTTCCACAACCCTATACGGCAGCATCTCCAGGCTGATAAGTTTGGCTATGTGCACGTTTAACGCTTGAGCGTGCGGGTGCGTGGTGGCGTACTTGCGCTTGCGCTCCAACACTTGCGCTAACGACGACTGCACGGTGCGCTGACAGACATTGGTGGATGGGGCCGAGGACAGCAGAGGTGTGGGTGCAGGCCATGAGACGGTAGTGCCCGTGTCCTGAGAGGGGGGTTGGATCTCAGTGGCAGGTTGGGGCACAGGGGGAGAGGCAGCGGTGCAAACCGGAGGCGGTGAACAGCCTTCGTCCCACCTTGTGGGGTGCTTGGCCATCATATGTCTGTGCATGCTGGTGGTGGTGAGGCTGGTGGTGGTGGCTTCCCGGGTGATCTTGGCGCGACACAGGTTGCACACCACTGTTCGTCGGTCGTCTGCACTCTCAGTGAAAAACTGCCAGACCTTTGAGCACCTCGGCCTCTGCAGGGTGGCATGGCGCGAGGGGGCGCTTTGGGAAGCAGTTGGTGGATTATTCGGTCTGGCCCTGCCTCTACCCCTGGCCACCGCACTGCCTCTTCCAACCTGCCCTGCTGCAGCCCTTGCCTCCCCCACTGAAGACCTGTCCTCAGTACGCGTAGCAAACCAGGTGGGGTCAGTCACCTCCTTGTCCTGCTGCTCTTCCTCCGAATCCTCTGTGCGCTCCTCCCTCGGACTTACTCCAATTACTACTACCTGAGTGATAGACAACTGTGTCTCATCGTCATCGTCCTCCTCACCCACTGAAAGCTCTTGAGACAGTTGCCGGAAGTCCCCAGCCTCATCCCCCGGACCCCGGGAACTTTCAAAAGGTTGGGCATCAGTCACGACAAACTCCTCCAGTGGGAGAGGATTCGGAACCATTGCTACCCATTCTGGGCAGGGGCCCGAGAACAGTTCCTGGGAGTTTGCCTGCTCCTCAGAATGTGTCATTGTAATGGAGTGAGGAGGCTGGGAGGAAGGAGGAGCAGCAGCCAGAGGATTCAGAGTTGCAGCAGTGGACGGCGCAGAACTCTGGGTGGCCGATAGATTGCTGGATGCACTTTCTGCCATCCACGACAGGACCTGCTCACACTGCTCATTTTCTAATAAAGGTGGACCCATTAATTGTGAGATGAATGTGGGGACGCCAGAAGCGTGCCTCTCTCCTAATCCCGCAGCAGTCGGCTGCGATACACCTGGATCAGGAGCTCGGCCTGTGCCCACACCCTGACTTGGGCCTCCGCGTCCTCGCCCACGTCCACGTCCTCTAGGCCTACCCCTACCCCTCAGCATGCTGTATTAGCAGTAGTGCAGAAACAGAACGCTGTAATTAAATGTGCCGCTTATTGGCCTGTGGTTGGAGGCTGACTTCACTTACGGAACGCACAGCAGAGCCAGAAAATAATTTTGCGCAAGCCTGCTGTAACACTTAGCTGGCTGCGTATGAACTAGGAGGACAACTAGCCCCAGCAGAGACCCAGTACACAGAGGACAGTCACAGGCAGCCCAAATAGTTTTTTTTCCCAAATGTTTTTGGAAAGGCCCACTGCCTATTTTCTATTAATATGTCTTCTGTCCCTGCCTCACCAGCACTACTGGCCCTGGACGATGTATAATAATTACTGCAGGGCGCAATGCTCTGCACGGCCGATATACAAAAAAAAAAAAGTGCAACACTGCAAAAAGCAGCCTCCACACTACTGCACACGGTTAGATGTGGCCCTAAGAAGGACCGTTGGGGTTCTTGAAGCCTAAAATACTCCTAACACTCTCCCTATAGCAGCTCGGGCATCAGCAGCACTTTCCCTGAGCTATGGCAGAACGCATCTGTGGCGATCCGCGGGAGGGGCCGATTTATATACTCGGGTGAAACGTGATCTCGCCAGCCACTCACTGCAGGGGGGTGGTATAGGGCTTAAACGTCGCAGGGGGAAGTTGTAATGCCTTCCCTGTCTTTCGATTGGCCAGAAAAGCGCGCTAACGTCTCAGAGATGAAAGTGAAAGTAACCCGAACATCGCGTGGTGCTCGTTACGAATAACGAGCATCCCGAACACGCTAATACTCGAACGAGCATCAAGCTCGGACGAGTACGTTCGCTCATCTCTAGTGTACACCCAGTAATCTGTGTTGGCCAGAATGCGTCTAATGCGAGGGTCACGGGAAAGGCAGCCTAACATGAAGTCAGCCATGTGTGCCGGATCTCAGTATGCAACACATCGCTGTCCTCACTAGGAGGATGACTTTCAGGATCCTCCTCCACTTCAGCCCATACTTGCTGAACAGATGAGAGGCAAGCAGCATGGATACCCTCTGCAGTGTGGCCAGCAGTCTCTTCCCCCTCCTCCTCCCTCTTCCCCTACCCCTACAAAACGCGCTGAGATATAGACATGAGGGTGGTCTGGCTATCAACCGATACATTGTCATCCCCCGTCTCCTGTTCCAACCGCAAAGTGTCGTCCTTTATGCCTAGCAGCGAACTTCTCAGCAGGCAAAGCAGTGGGATAGTAACACTAATGATTGCTGCATCGTCGCTCACCATTTGGGGTGACTCCTCAAAGTTTCCGAGGACCTGGCAGATGTATGCCATTCATACCCACTCCTCAATAAAGAATTGCGGAGGCTGACTAGCACTCCACGCCCATGTTGCAGCTGGTATTCCACTATTGCTCTACGCTGCTCGTACAGAGTGGCCAACATGTGCAGCATAGAATTCCAGCATTTGGGCACATCGCACAGCAGTCAGTGCTCTGGCAACTGAAACTGACGTTGCAGGGTCCTCAAGGTGGCAGCGTCTGCGGTGGACTTGCGGAAATGTGCGCAGACGCAGCGCTCCTTGCCGAGCAGGTCAGACAAGTGTGGGTAGTTTTTCAGAAACCGCTGAACCACCAGATTGAAGACATGGGCCAGGCATGGAACATGTGTAAGGCTGCCAAACTGCAGAGCAGCCAACAGGTTACGCCCATTGTCACACACGACCATGCCTGGTTGGAGGCTCAGCGATGAAAGCCAGAGGTTGGTCTGCTCTGTCAGACCCTGCAACAGCTCGGGGGCCATGTGCCTCGTCACCTAAGCTGATTACTTTCAGCACGGCTTGCTGACGCTTGCCTACCGCCGAGCTGCCGCGCCACGCACTACCAACTGCTGGCGACGTGCTCACACTTCTTAATTGAAAGGTAGAGGTGGCTGAGGAGGAGTGGGGGGGGGGGGGGTGTTGGAGGAGATGGCATAAAACGCTACAGATACAAGCACCGAGGTTGGACCCACTATTCTGGGGTCCACCACATTCACCCAATGTTCCTTCAGGGAGATATAGTGCTCCTGCCTGCCAGTACTTGTCTACATGTCTGAGGTTAAGTGGACCTTCCCAGTTACTGCGTTGGTGAGGGCACGGTTTATGTTGCGGGAGACGTGCTGGTGTAAAGCGGGGACGGCACAAAGGGAAAAATAGTGGCGACTGGGGATTGAGTAGCGCAGGACCGCCTCCGTCATCATGTTTTTGAAAGCCTCTGTTTCCACAAGCCTGTATGGTAGCATCTCCATGCTGTGCTGAGAGACATTGCTGGATGGAATGGAGGACCGTGGAGGTGAGGGTGTGGGTGCAGGCCAGGAGACGCTCGTGCCTGCATCCTGGTAGGGGGATTGAATCTGTGTTGCAGGTTGTGGCACAGAGGAAGAGGCAGTGGTGTGACCCGAAGGTGGTGAACGGCCTTCGTCCCAGCTAGTCTTCAGGACTTGTATCATCTTTATGAACGTAGTAACAAAAATGTTGCTGTCTTCAGGGTTTTTATAAAGAGGATGCGCTTTAACTTTAACTTTGATCAGAAGGACTTTATTCTGTTTGAAAAGAATACCCAATTGGCTTACAAACAAGTGATATACGTTCTACAAATAACTACACTGCCTAGTCTTGACAGAGACAGAGAACGCGTGAATAGATACAAATTGATATGAGAGACATATCCTATGACCCCATACGTTTTTTAATGATCAATAGGTCTCTTTTATGTAGCTTTTATTTATTAATCAATATATATCTGTATCTACTTGTATAAAAACTTTTTCCTTTAACGCATTAATTGGAACAAAAATGTTGCTGTTTTTCGCTTTTTAAAAATAGGATGTATGCAATTCTAATTATGATGAGTTTTATATTGTATATATTGTCTGCATATAACACACATTTACTGTACAAACAACTGATATATATTTTTCAATGACCTTATGACTGAACTATTCAGTCTGCTTAGTGACAGAGAACGCTTGAACAGCATGAGTACATTAAACATTCACGTGACCGAGTAGGTGACGCAACCCACATACCGCTCACCATAACAACGCATGATGCTAAGACAAAGCAATCACAACTTTTAAATCACGTGACTCACATCACGAGCGGCACGTACGCCTGACGTGCCGGCATCATCCACCTACAGGTTCCTCCAGAATGACGCGGCACGCACTGACAGCGCGGTCGCGTCATCAGGTCACATGACCGATGACCCTCCGTGATGACGGGGCACGCACACTAGACGTGCCGGCGTCATCCATCTACAGACTCTTCCAGAATGACGCGGCACGCACTAACAGCGTGATCGCGTCATCAGGTCCCATGACCGGGAACCCTCCGTGATGACGTGGCACGCACAATCAGCGTGACCACGCAACACAAAAGTGAAAGTAAAAAACACATAACGCCACGTAACACTTCCGGCCTATGCGGCCGCGTCACCAAACGGAACACGTGATACACACCAACCTACCACCACAGACTCCTCCCTTCTGAATCATGTAGCTCCACCCAAAAAATGGCGCTATACACAGAAGGAAAGTAGTATCCTGACCTCTATAAATGTGAGTAAATTTGTATGCCAACATATGTTCACATAGGCTTGAAAAAGGTGCATGTCGCACTGAAACGCGTTGCCTTCCTGTAAATTTGATTTTATTTAATTAAAACTGGATTAATCAACTGGGTTTTCGCGATTTCCATCGGAGACGGAGAGGACCTTGAGGAGTCGGCACACAGAGGAGGGGGCTTCTTGTTCCATACACCCCCCTCCTTCCGAGTAAGTGCCATTCTATTCTGGTTTACATGCTTTCCGTCCCTCACGGGATGGACAGTGTTTACATCTTGCTTGTCCCAATTGCTTCTTCCACAAGCGCATAACTTTTTTACTTAAAACCTATTGTTTGTTTTCTCTTGGGGGGGCCCACTCTCCTGGCGAGAGTCCCCCCTTTATTGTCATTGCAGCTCTCCTCCTTCACGGAGGATTGGAGAAAAGCACATTGGGGAGCCTGCTCAATATCCATTTGGCGCTGTCTGAACTATTGTGTATTTTATACTTCGTCCCAGCTAGTGGGGTGTTTAGCCATCATATGCCTGCGCATGCTGATGGTTGTGAGGCTGGTAGTGGTGGCTCCCCGGCTGATCTTGGTGCGACACAGGTTGCACACCACTGTTCATTGGTCGTCCACGCTCTCACTAAAAAACATCCACACCTTTGAACACCTAGCCCTCTGCACGGAGGGTTCACGTGAGGGGGTGCTTTGGGAAACAGTTGGGGGATTCTTCGCTCTGGCCCTGCCTCTACCCCTGGCCACTCCACTGCCTCTTCCATCCTGTCCTGTTGCTGCACTTGCCTCCTCCTCTGAACCCTTGTCCTCAGTTGGCTAAGCAATCCAGGTGGGGTCAGTTACCTCATCGTCCAGCAGTTCTTCCTCCGAATACTCTGTGCGCTCCTCCCTCAGACTTACTGCCCTTACTATTACCTCACTGACAGACAACTGTGTCTCATCATCTTCATCCACAAAAAGCTCTTGAAACAGTTGCCGAAAGTCCCCAGCCTCATCACCTGGACACCAGGAACTTTCCAAAGGTTGTGCATCTGTCACGACAGATTCCTCAGGTGAGAGAGGAACCGTTTTTTTCCCACTCAGGGCAGGGACCCGAGAACAGTTCCTTGGAGTCTGCCTGCTCAGAATATGTCATTTTCATGGAGTGAGGAGGCTGGGAGGAAGGAGGAGCAGCCAGAGGATTCAGAGTTGCAGTCCCTAGGCCGGGAGTAGTGGACTGCGTAGAAGACTGGGTAGTCGATACATTGCTGGACGCATTTTTTGCCATCCACGATAGGACCTGCTCGCACTACTCTGTTTGTAATAAAGGTCTACCACGCAGACCCGCAAATTGTGATATGAAGCTGGGGAGCCCAGAAACTTGCCTCTCTCCTAATCCCTCAGCAGCCAGCTGTGATTCACCCCGCCCAGGAACTCGGCCTGTGTCCACACGCTCCCTTGGACACCCGCGTCCATATCCTCAACCCTTACCGCTACTCCTCATCATGGCGGATTAAGAATAGAGCAGGGCCCAAAAAAAATAATCCCACTGTACAGCGCTGACAACTGTGGCTAATTCACCGCACACAGAGACTTGTAGATAGCGGAGGCTCTGTGCTGTGACTTGAAAAAATTAACCCGCTGTCTTGCACTGATACCTAGGGGTATCTCACAGAGACTTGTAGCTAAGAGAGGCTGTATGGAGTGGGAGAAGACTCTAAAGCCAGTGGATAGTGCTGCTAACTGCAGCTATCTCAACCCCTCCAAGGAAAGGGTATTGTGAGACGCTCTGCACAGTGGCAGAGCTGAAATACTTTGTAGTGGCTTGGAAATATTAGAGTACTGTTTCACGTTGAGACCTCAGTCTAATGCACTGAAGACTGAGAACGGTATAACTGAAAGGCTCTGCACAGGGCTAGATGCTTTTTTAAAAGAAGGGTGCACTACTGCTCCCAGACAGCCACAACTATAATGCACACAGTGAGGAGTAGCCCTAAGAAGGACCGTTGGGGTTCTTGCATAGAGGATCCCGACTGTTAAACTTTCCCTATCTCAGCAGCTCTGTCGCTAAACTCTGCCTTATTCACTGCAGACAGAGAACGGTATAACGGTATGAAATGGTTTGCAGTGGCCCAGGAAATATTAGAGTACTATTTCGCGGTAAGACCTCTGTCTAATGCACTGCAAACTGAGAACATTATAACTGAAATGGTTTGCAGTGGCCTGTGAAATATTTTAGTACTGTTTAGCGGTGAGACCTCTGTCTAATGCATTTCAGACTGAGAACGGTATAACGGCTAGATGCTTAAAAAAAAAAGGTGCACTACTTCTCCCAGCCAGCCACAAGTATAATGTACATGATGAGGAGTAGCCCTAAGAAAAAGTGTTGGGGTTCTTGTAGAGAGGATCCTGACTGTAAAACTTTCCCTATCTCAGCAGCTCTGTCCCTAAACTCTGCCTAATGCACTGCAGACTGAAAATGCTATAGCTGTAATGCTCTGCAGAGAGATAGATGCTTTTAAAACAAAAATGGTGCACTGCTTCTCCCAGCCAACCACAACTGTAATGCACATGATGAGGAGTAGCAAGAAGGACCGTTGGGGTTCTTATAGAGAGGATCCTATGCTAACACTATCCCTGTATAAGCATCAGCACTTTCCCTAGCCAGTGCCAGTATGTGTCTGAGGTGACCCGCGGGCGGGACCAGTTTAAGTACTCGGTGGTCATCTGATCGGCCCAGCCACTCACTGCTATTGGTGGGCAGAGGGCTGACACGTCACAGCAGGAAGTGGTAATGCCTTCCCCGCACGTTTATTGACTAGAAAATGGCGCTAAAAATGCGGGGAAGGGAAATGCAATTGACTTGAGTACTGCGTGGCGTTCGTCTCAAGTAACGAGCATCTCGAGTACCCTAATACTCGAATGATTAGCTAGCTCGGAAGAGCATGCTCGCTCATCTCTAACTGTAATCTATGTCATTGCAACTGAAAAGTGTGCAAGTGTCTTTTTCAAATGTTTCCCCCCAAAGTACTGTACAATAACTGTAGCACTACACAGAAGGCTGTGTGTCTATTCTCTGCATACAATCTATTTCATCGCAATAGAAAGTGTGCAAGTGTGCTTTCTTTAAAAAAAAATTCTGTAAACCAGGGTACAGAAATTGCAAAGCACTGCACAGAGTGTTGTGTGTCTGTTTTCAAAATTATGAATAAAAATATTTGGTAAAAGGGGTGGAAAAGGATTGCAGAGATAAAAATACAACTGCGCTACGTCCTCTACCAGTAAGAATGTTGGGGTGAGCACCAGCACCATTGGCACCAGCCATGTGCCCAGGCCGAGCACAAGTAAGAGCATCAGCAAGCCATGGTTGTCGATATATCTATTGCTTCAGTGGGCATGTTACTTTGGAGGATAATACGGCCACTATTGACTGGTTGGCTCACGCTCAGTCTTATCAGGAAGTACACTAGAAGACTGTTACCTTAAGCCATGATTCATTGGATTCCTACTCCTCTACAGTTACTTGGCATATTGGTAGAGGCATTAGCCTATCCCTTCCATAATCTCTGTCTTCACTACCCCCTCCTAGCGGGGTGCCACTTTTTTTTTAAAGACAGCACCCTGGGCAAGGATAAAGAAGATACTCAACAACATAATAGTTATGATGAGGGATTGTGTTTGGACAATCAGATTTTGCACTGTGTTGTGGAGGTGGAAGCCGTGGCTAAGATGCATAGTTGTGGCACTTGTAGAAGTGGTGCTAGCTATGGTGGTACTGGCAGTTAAGGATGGGGATATGGCAAGCGGGGCAAGGAGATATCAGAACAGACTAAAAGAAGTGGTTGAGCTGTTCAGAACTATGATGATGATGTGGTTTTGAACAGGATATGGGAACCGGGTGCCAAGAAGGTGAAGACATTATCAGAGGGTTGTGGTGACACTGATGGTAATCTAGATCCAAGGTAAGGTATGGCCAGAACATCTACAAAACGTCATCTAGTAGTCATGTGGCTAAATTCACACCTGACCAAGTTGTTAGTGGTGTAGCCGCTGCTGTACCACCTAGTTAAATCCACGACGTTTAGGCAACAGATGGGATGTGCTCAGTCTAAATGGCATATACCTAGCTGCCATTACTTCTCCGAGAAAGCTATCCCTGCCTTTCTCAATTGTGTGGATAAGAGGGTTGGACAGTTTTTGCAAGAAATTGGTTTGCAGCAAGGTGCACGCCACCATTGACATGTGGAGCAGCAACTATAGCCAGGGACAATACATGTCTTTCATGGCCTACTGGGTCAATATATTTTGCCATATGATGCACCAAATAGGCCAGGCATTATGGATACCTCCATGGTTGTGCTGGTCCAGTTCAAATTTTGACATAAAGTGTCTATCCTCCTTAATGGACGTCTTCCTGTCTCCAACATGTGGTTGTTCTCCGTAAGAGAAACCATGTAATCTTGTAGATATGATACCTTTTAATGGCTAACATAAATACATGATCTTACTGCAAGCTTTCAAACCTCTCAGGATCCTTCCTCAGGCATAATGAAACAGATCTGGATGGGGCACAGGCAAGATGAGCAGAAAAGTAAATACCTAATTAGTCCATTGGTAAGGAATGTGAGAGGTTTATGATCACTGAACTGGTGTTAGGGGATCACAAGCCTGTGTGTTATCTCTCCTTCAGACCTGCAAATAAGGAAGATTGAACAATACCCCTGCAGTGCCAAATCAGTGTATGTCTTTTTACCAAGTCTGTAAAACAATGATTGGGAATAGTACTCCTTCTGGTGCTCCTTGGGGAGAGACGATGTAATCCCATGACCCACTTACCACCCAGGAGTCTCCACCCACCCCCTGGGTGCTCTACTTAAGGATACCCCTCTTGACCACCTTTAGACCTTTCATATTCTCCACTGATGCAAGAACCCCGCTCCGAGGTTCATTCCATTCTTGAGGGTATCAAAAATAGCCATAGGTTTATACTCCCAATTTCTTCTGTGACACTGCGACTTGAAGTTGCCCTTCAGTATGATAACTCTCATCTGTTCCATGTTGTGTCCGTGACTTGAAAAATGTTTTGCCACACGAAATTCTGTCTTTCCCTCTCTAACTCTGTGGCGATGAGATCTCATTCTGGCTCTCAGTTTTTGTCCTATTAGCCAAAATAAAGCCCCCCAACAGGACATTCACAGCATAGGATCAGGTACACAACATTGGATGTGGGACATCTGAATGTCCCAAGGATCCTATTGTCATGCTGTATGTTGGAGATTTGTATCCTGTCCATTGTCAGTACATGTGAACAGGTCTTGCAGCTCCTTACCTTGCAGGGATAAATTCATTGTTGTGTGTCAGAGGGCAATGCACCCCTGATTATAAAGTTCCTCAAATTTGGGGGTTGCCTGTAACACAGAAGGGGAGGGTCCAGGAATATGGTTTTCAGATGGTCATCCTTGTGTAGGGGATGATGGAGTGTTTTTTGTGGTTTTCCTTAGTACCTCTAGCTGTGAATTGTAGATCACTACTGGAGGCACACATCCATTTTCTTTCTCTGTGTATTGGAATAGTTGATTCCTAGGTATCCTGGTGGCGCTATTGATTTGGTCATCAATTGAGGTGGGATGGTAGCCCTGATTTAAAAATGTTTTTTTGAGATTGTATAAATGCTCCTCTCTGTCTGTTGGGTTGGAGCAGATTCGGTTATATCTGATGGCCTGGCTGTAGACGATGGACTTTTTGATGTGTTTAGGATGGGAACTGTCCCATCTGAGGTATGTGGACCGATCAGTTGGTTTTCAATATAAGGATGTCAGTATTGATTTGTTTCAGTATTAAGTAGCTTAATGTCAGGTTTATGGAGGGTCACCTATTACTACTGGAGTCACTGTGGTGGTCACCAATTACTACTGGGGCCACTATGGGGGTCACATTTTTACTACTGGTGCAACTGTGGGGGTCACCTATTCCTACTGGTGCAACTGTGGGGGTCACCTATTACTACTGGGCTAATATAGGGGTCACCTATTACTACTGGGGTCAATATAGGGGTCACATATTACTACTGAGGCCAATATAGGGGTCACTATTACTACTGGGGCCAATATAGGGGCTATTAGTTAATAAACCAAAAGAATATGATGATACAATCAGGATCAGCAGTAGCTTCGACGAAGTGGTACCAATAATGCGAACCATCCTACAGAAATATTGGTACATTCTCAAAGAGGATCCTGATTTGACCAAAATTCTCCCAGATTATCCTCAGACTACATACCGAAGGGGGCGAAATCTGAGAGATAGGGTGATAAGGAGTCATCTTTAGCCATCCACTTCACCACTCATGTGGCTGGAAACAAATCGTCCTCACTGTACCTTTTCCCTGTGGTAACTGTTAAGCCTGTTCCTACATATGGAGGGGGATTAAATTTACTAGTGCTAAAACAGGAAGGTCATACGCTACGAGAGAGTTCATCAATTTTAGATCAACCTGTCTCGTATATATGGCTTCCTGTTCCTGCCCCCTTAATTATGTGGGCAAGACTACACAGGAATTCAGACAATGGACCCTGGCTCATGTCAGAAATATGAGGAAAGGCGAATGTACCCCCCTGGCGAATCACGTACGGGATGTCCATAACAACGACCCAGAGTCAATTAGCTTTCAGGGCATAGAGTCAATGCGTACCTCAGGCAGGAGAAGTGATACTAATAGAAGACTCTTGCAAAAAGAAACAGAATGGATATTTAGAATAGAGTGCCTGAATCTAGGTGGCCTCAACGAGACTTTGTCATTTAGCTCTTTTCCATGAAACTATGGGGAATTTTACTCCATAGGATTATGTTGGAATCCCCTTAGTTGGTATCTTGTTCTTTTTCTATCTATGAACACTTCTTCAACAAATAAATACTTATCTCCATTATTTTATAAAAATCTCCACCAATCTAAAATGCATTTATGAATTGTAATCACCATAATAGACGCAGCAATGAAATCACTATATGTAAATTTTTACTCGTAGGAACCGACGCTCTTTTTGCCCTACATTATTGTGCGGCTTCATTCAGTCAGGCATGTCTTATCCACTCACATCTATGCGAGTCATGCGCATTATATAACGAGTACATGTCCATACACATATCAAATATAAAACCTTGATATGTCAGTAATAGGAGATTGTCCCCAGTAATATGGCTATAGAAAATTAACAAGCAAGAGGGACATGCAGGTATGCAAGTACAGCATGTTTAGATCAGCATTATTGGCTCCAATATGGACAGACTGGGTATCAAGACTAGAGATGAGCGAACACCAAAATGCTCGGGTGTTCGTTATTCGAAACGAACTTCCCGCGATGTTCGAGGGTTCGTTTCGAATAACAAACCCCATTGAAGTCAATGGGCGACCGGAGCATTTTTGTATTTCGCCGATGCTCGCTAAGGTTTTCATGTGTGAAAATCTGGGCAATTCAAGAAAGTGATGGGAACGACACAGCAACGGATAGGGCAGGCGAGGGGCTAAATGTTGGGCTGCATCTCAAGTTCACAGGTCCCACTATTAAGCCACAATACCGGCAAGAGTGGGCCCCCCCCCCTCCCAACAACTTTTACTTCTGAAAAGCCCTCATTAGCATGGCATACCTTTGCTAAGCGCCACACTACCTCCAACAAAGCACAATCACTGCCTGCATGACACTCCACTGACACTTCTCCTGGGTTACATGCTGCCCAACCGCCCCCCCTCCCCCCCACAGCGCACACCAAAGTGTCCCTGCGCAGCCTTCAGCTGCCCTCATGCCACACCACGCTCATGTCTATTTAGAATTGCGTCTGCCATGACGAGGGACCGCAGGCACACACTGCAGAGGTTGGCACGGCTAGGCAGCGACCCTCTTTAAAAGTGGCGGGGCGATAGCCCACAATGCTGTACAGAAGCAATGAGAAATAGAATCCTGTGCCACCGCCATCAGGAGCTGCACACGTGGGCATAGCAATGGGGAACCTATGTGCCACACACTATTCATTCTATCAAGGTGTCTCTGCATGCCCCAGTCAGACCGCGGTTTTTAATTCATAGACACAGGCAGGTACAACTCCCTATTGTGAAGTCCCTGTGGACCCACAGCATGGGTGGCTCCCTGGAACCCACCAGCGGTACACAAAAATATCCCATTGCATTGCCCAACACAGCTGAGGTAGTAATGTCGTGCATAATACAGGTGGGCTTCGGCCCACACTGTATGCCCCAGTCAGACTGGGGTTCTTTACAAGTGGAAACAGATGCATTTATAATTCCCTTTGGACCCACAGCATGGGTGGGTGCCAGGAAGCCACCGGCGGTACATAGAAATATCCCATTGCATTGCCCAACACAGCTGAGGTAGTAATGTCGTGCTTAATGCAGGTGGACTTCGGCCCACACTGCATGCCCCAGTCTGACTTGGGTTCTTTTCAAGTGTACAGATGTAGTAAAAACTCCGTGTGCACCTACAGCATGGGTGGCTCCCTGGAACCCACCGGCGGTACATAGAAATATCCCATTGCAGTGCCCAACACAGCTGAGGTAGTAATGTCGTGCTTAATGCAGGTGGGCTTCGGCCCACACTGCATGCCCCAGTCAGACTGGGGTTCTTTTCAAGTGTACAGATGCAGTAAAAACTCCGTGTGCACCTACAGCATGGGTGAGTGCCAGGAAGCCACCGGCGGTACACAGAAATATCCCATTGCATTGCCCAACACAGCTGAGGTAACGTCAGCTGTAATGCAGGTGGGCTAAAAATTCATTTGATTACACTGTAGGCGAGGGCCCACAAAAATTGCTGTATCAACAGTACTAATGTACATCAGAAAAATTGGCCATGGCCAGCCAAGAGGGCAGGTGAAACCCATTAATCGCTTTGGTTAATGTGGCTTAAGTGGTAACTAGGCCTGGAGGCAGCCCAGTGTAACGAAAAATTGGTTCAAGTTAAAGTTCCAACGCTTTTAAGCGCATTGAAACTTTTAAAAATTGTTCAGAAAAATTATTTGAGTGAGCCTTGTGGCCCTAAGAAAAATTGCCCGTTCAGCGTGATTACGTGAGGTTTCAGGAGGAGGAGCAGGAGGAGGAGGAGGAGGAATATTAGACACAGATTGATGAAGCAGAAATGTCCCCGTTTTGGATGGTGAGAGAGAACGTAGCTTCCATCCGCGGGTGCAGCCTACGTATTGCTTACGTATCACTGCTGTCCGCTGGTGGAGAAGAGAAGTCTGGGGAAATCCAGGCTTTGTTCATCTTGATGAGTGTTAGCCTGTCGGCACTGTCGGTTGACAAGCGGCTACGCTTATCTGTGATGATTCCCCCAGCCGCACTAAACACCCTCTCCGACAAGACGCTAGTCGCAGGACAAGCAAGCACCTCCAGGGCATACAGTGCTAGTTCAGGCCACGTGTCCAGCTTCGACACCCAGTAGTTGTAGGTGGCAGAGGCGTCACGGAGGACTGTCGTGCGATCGGCTACGTACTCCCTCACCATCCTTTTACAGTGCTCCCGCCGACTCAGCCTTGACTGGGGAGCGGTGACACAGTCTTGGTGGGGAGCCATAAAGCTGTCCAGGCCCTTAAAGACTGTTGCACTGCCTGGGATGTACATGCTGCTCGATCTCCGCACCTCCCCTGCTACCTGGCCCTCGGTACTGCGCCTTCTGCCACTAGCGCTGTCGGCTGGGAATTTTACCATCAGCTTGTCCGCAAGGGTCCTGTGGTATAGCAACACTCTCGAACCCCTTTCCTCTTCGGGAATGAGAGGGGGCAGGTTCTCCTTATAGTGTGGGTTGAGCAGTGTGTACACCCAGTAATCCGTTGTGGCCAGAATGCGTGCAACGCGAGGGTCACGAGAAAGGCATCCTAACATGAAGTCAGCCATGTGTGCCATTGTACCTGTACGCAACACATGGCTGTCTTCACTAGGAAGATCACTTTCAGGATCCTCCTCCTCCTCCTCCTCCTCCTCAGGCCATACACGCTGAAAGGATGACAGGCAATCAGCCGGTGTACCGTCAGCAGCGGGCCAAGCTGTCTCTTCCCCCTCCTCCTCATCCTCCTCATGCTCCTCCTCCTCCTCCTGTACGCGCTGAGAAATAGACAGGAGGGTGCTCTGACTATCCAGCGACATACTGTCTTCCACCGCCCCCGTTTCCGAGCGCAAAGCAGCTGCCTTTATGCTTTGCAGGGAATTTCTCAAGATGCATAGCAGAGGAATGGTGACGCTAATGATTGCAGCATCGCCGCTCACCACCTGGGTAGACTCCTCAAAATTACCAAGGACATGGCAGATGTCTGCCAACCAGGCCCACTCTTCTGAAAAGAATTGAGGAGGCTGACTCCCACTGCGCCGCCCATGTTGGAGTTGGAATTCGACTATAGCTCTACGCTGTTCATAGAGCCTGGCCAACATGTGGAGCGTAGAGTTCCACCGTGTGGGCACGTCGCACAGCAGTCGGTGCACTGGCAGCTTAAAGCGATTGTTGCAGGGTGCGCAGGGTGGCAGCGTCCGTGTGGGACTTGCGGAAATGTGCGCAGAGCCGGCGCGCCTTTACGAGCAGGTCTGACAAGCGTGGGTAGCTTTTCAGAAAGCACTGAACCACCAAATTAAAGACGTGGGCCAGGCATGGCACGTGCGTGAGGCTGCCGAGCTGCAGAGCCGCCACCAGGTTACGGCCGTTGTCACACACGACCATGCCCGGTTGGAGGCTCAGCGGCGCAAGCCAACGGTCCGTCTGCTCTGTCAGACCCTGCAGCAGTTCGTGGGCCGTGTGCCTCCTATCTCCTAAGCTGAGTAGTTTCAGCACGGCCTGCTGACGCTTGCCCACCGCTGTGCTGCCACACCGCGCGACACCGACTGCTGGCGACGTCCTGCTGCTGCTGACACATCTAGATTGCGAGACAGAGGTTGAGGAGGAGGAGGAGGGGGAGGGTGCTTTAGTGGAGGAAGCATACACCGCCGAACATACCACCACCGAGCTGGGGCCCGCAATTCTGGGGGTGGGTAGGACGTGAGCGGTCCCAGGCTCTGACTCTGTCCCAGCCTCCACTAAATTCACTCAATGTGCCGTCAGGGAGATGTAGTGGCCCTGCCCGCCTGTGCTTGTCCACGTGTCCGTAGTTAAATGGACCGTGGCAGTAACCGCGTTGGTGAGGGCGCGTACCATGTTGCGGGAGACGTGGTCGTGCAGGGCTGGGACGGCACATCGGGAAAAGTAGTGGCGACTGGGAACTGAGTAGCGTGGGGCCGCCGCCTCCGTGATACTTTTGAAGGACTCCGTTTCCACAACCCTATACGGCAGCATCTCAAGGCTGATGAATTTTGCTATGCGGACGGTTAATGTTTGAGCGTGTGGGTGCGCGGCGGCGTACTTGCGCTTGCCCTCCAACAGTTGTGCAAGCGACGGCTGGACGGTGCGCTGAACTACACTGGTGGATGGGGCCGAGGACAGCGGAGGTGAGGGTGTGGGTGCAGGCCAGGAGACGGTAGTGCCTGTGTCCTGAGAGGGGGGTTGCATCTCAGTGGCAGGTTGGGGCACAGGGGGAGAGGCAGGGGTGCAAACCGGAGGCGGTGAACGGCCTTCGTCCCACCTTGTGGGGTGCTTGGCCATCATATGTCTGCGCATGGTGGTGGTAGTGAGGCTGTTGGTGTTGGCTCCCCGGCTGAGCTTTGCGCGACAAAGGTTGCACACCACTGTTCGTCGGTCGTCAGGCGTCTCTGTGAAAAACTGCCAGACCTTAGAGCACCTCGGCCTCTGCAGGGTGGCATGGCGCGAGGGTGCGCTTTGGGAAACAGTTGGTGGATTATTCGGTCTGGCCCTGCCTCTACACCTGGCCACCGCACTGCCTCTTGCAACCTGCCCTGCTGATGCCCGTGCCTCCCCCTCTGAAGACCTGTCCTGTGTAGGCGTTGCACACCAGGTGGGGTCAGTCACCTCATCGTCCTGCTGCTCTTCCTCCGAATCCTCTGTGCGCTGCTCCCTCGGACTTACTGCCCTTACTACTACCTCACTGCAAGACAACTGTGTCTCATCATCATCGTCCTCCTCACACACAGAAAGTTCTTGAGACAGTTGGCGGAAGTCCCCAGCCTCTTCCCCCGGACCCCGGGAACTTTCGAATGGTTGGGCATCAGTGACGATAAACTCCTCTGGTGGGAGAGGAACCACTCCTGCCCAATCTAAGCAGGGGCCCGAGAACAGTTCCTGGGAGTGTTCCCGCTCCTGAGCAGGTGTCATTGTAGTGGAGTGAGGAGGCTGGGAGGAAGGAGGAGCAGCAGACAGAGGATTCGGATTTGCAGCAGTGGACGGCGCAGAACTGCGGGTGGACGATAGGTTGCTCGAAGCACTTTCTGCCATCCAGGACAGGACCTGCTCACACTGCTCATTTTCTAATAACCGTCTCCCGCGTGGACCCATTAATTGGGCGATGAATGTGGGGACGCCAGAAACGTGCCTCTCTCCTAATCGCGCAGCAGTCGGCTGCGACACACCTGGATCAGGAGCTCGGCCTGTGCCCACACCCTGACTTGGCCCTCCACGTCCTCGGCCGCGTCCACGTCCTCTAGGCCTACCCCTACCCCTCAGCATGCTGTATTACCAGTGATTTGATTTCACAGGCAGGAAATAAATTGGCGCAAGACTGCAGGCCAAATATAATTTTTTCCCTTTTTTGAAAACGAAAGGCCCCACTGCCTCTATTGAATGAATAATCTAAGTTTAATAACTGTGCTGTGTCCCTGCTAATGTGTCACAGAACTTGAGGGTAGCAGAGTTATTAACTCTGGCAGAGCAGGTATTTTTTTCCCAATTAAGGAAAGCAAATGGCGAAGCCAGCAGTAAACCGTAGCTGGGTGTGTCTGATTTTTTTAACGTTGTACACGCAGCTCACACGTGTCCACAGCCCTTAGGACGGACAGAGGCAGGACAAATAGATTTTGTTTCCCTTTTTTTACACCAAAAGGCCCCACTGCCTCTATTGAATGAATAATCTAAGTTTAATAACTGTGCTGTGTCCCTGCTAATGTGTCACAGAACTTGAGGGTAGCAGAGTTATTAACTCTGGCAGAGCAGGTATTTTTTTCCCAATTAAGGAAAGCAAATGGCGAAGCCAGCAGTAAACCGTAGCTGCATGCGTCTGATTTTTTTAACGTTGTACACGCAGCTCACACGTGTCCACAGCCCTTAGGACGGACAGAGGCAGGACAAATAGATTTAGTTTCCCTTTTTTTACACCAAAAGGACCCACTGTGTATATTCAATGAATAATAACTGTGTTGTGGCCCTGCCTACACAATTCTTTCCCTGTAGTATCAATGGAGGGTGCAATGCTCTGCAGAGGCGATTTTGAGAAGAAAAAAAAAATGCAGCACAGCTAACAGCAGCCAGCACAGTACTGCACACGGTTAAATATGGCCCTAGAAAGGACCGTTGAGGTTCTTGAAGGCTACACTCACTCCTAACACTCTCCCTGCCTATCCAACACTTCTGTCCCTAATGCCGGGTGCAACGCTCTGCAGAGGCGATTTTGAGGAAAAAAAAAAAAGGCACTGCTAACAGCAGCCAACACACAGGTATTACTGGCCCTAATAAGGACCTTTGGGGTTCTTGAAGCCTACACTAACTGCTATTTCTCTCCCTACAGCAGCTCCGGTACCAGCAGCACTGTCCCTCATCTAACTCACAAGGCATCTGAGGCGAGCCGCGGGAGGGGCCGACTTTTATATTCGGCGGACACCTGATCACCCCAGCCACTCACTGCAGGGGGGTGGTATAGGGCTTGAACGTCACAGGGGGAAGTTGTAATGCCTTCCCTGTCTTTCAATTGGCCAGAAAAGCGCGCTAACGTCTCAGGGAAGGAAGTGAAAGTAACCCGAATACCGCATGGTGTTCGTCACGAATAACGAACATCCCGAACACCCTAATATTCGCACGAATATCAAGCTCGGACGAATACGTTCGCTCATCTCTAATCAAGACATTATAATTTCCTATACAAAATAATGCGGATGAGACGTGAAAACGCGGAAGATCTTCCATCCCCTGTTCCGAGCATCACCATGTTGTTGCTCTGTTACTATGGTAGCCCGGATGCCTCCTCCTGCACATCATCATGCGTATTGCCATTGCAGCAGGGCCGGCTGTGCTGCGTCATGGCGCTGCACGTTGTAGCCCTGGCAACCATGTAAACTATACAGCCAATGAGGACGCCCTCCCTGTGCACGTCATCACACGGACAATAGCTGCAGCAGGGTTTGCCGTACCGCGTCATCACGCCATGTGTCATCACGCCAAGCGTCGGAGTCAGGGCAACCACCTCAACTGTACAGCCAGCTATCTAGATGGGGAACTCCGACTGACGCTACATTATACTGCAATCGATACAGATTACACCAACTATTGAACGCTCTTGACTGGACAACTTAGTCCCGTGATCAGGCTCAATAATAATGCCGATTGCGTAATCAATGCATTGGCTTGATAAAGACTGTATATTGCAGAGTCGAAACGTTGCTGTACTTTTATGCGAAATGGATTAAAGGTGAAGTTTTAAACTCAAGGATGTTTTCTACAATTTCTTAAACAACCCTGGATGCTGCTGATGATATCGTTGCGTATCTTGATTGACTCTGGATGTAAGGTCTGCGTCCATTTTCAGCTTGGCACCCATCAAGCCCATTCAGCTCTAGTGAGTATATTTCTCCTATGCATCTGTTGTGCTGCGATTGCTTCAGTAGATTGCGTAATCAAAGATAGGTATATATGTTGTTGAATAACTAACCTGCCCATATATGGGCGGTGTGGTCCAGATAACGGGCTGATTGGTGGCCTACATTCACGCCCCTTGGGGAAGTGTTCATTACGGAGGCTTACAAGGAGACACGAGCTCCACAGAAGGCATACACCTCCAGTCTACCATTAGGACTGGAGGCTACAGGCTTTGCCTGCTGTTTTATTATTTTGGTGTACCTCACTACAACTCCTTTCTAACTATTTTTGCTATTTAGCCTGTCTTTTCTTTGACAGCAATGCAGGATTAGAGGTAGCACCATTCAATCTTTAGAGTCTTATTTTAGGCCATATTATCTAGCCTGGCTTGCCCATAAATAGGGTTGGGAAACCACTGTGTTTCCATATGATTATCTAGTTCTCTTTTCGGGCCTGTTTGGGACTATTGCCTAAACTGGGTGTGAACTAGTCTTTTTCAATGGGAGAAAAACCTCCCAGATCTAATTCTATAGATATAATCCCTATTTAAGGCAGATGTCTATAGGTTTTTAGAGGGCTTCACATTACTGTGTAGATTTCTTCTTTCCAAGCACAGGAAAAGAAAGGAAAAGCTGCTCTCTTGCTTCATTTATTTCATATGTGCCTTAAAAATGTCCAGATTGATCGGTACTAGAGATGAGCGAGCACACTCGTCTGAGCTTGATGCTCGTTCGAGTATTAGTGTGTTCGAGACGCTCGTTACTCGAGACGAGCACCACGCAGCACTCGAGGCAATTACATTTCCTTCCCTGAGAAATTTGCGACATTTTCTGGCCAATAGAAACACAGGGAAGGCATTACAACTTCCTCCTGTGACATTCCAGCCCTATCCCGCCCCCCTGCAGTGAGTGGCTGGTGAGATCAAGTGACCCCCGAGTATTTAAATCAGCCCCGCCCACGGCTCGCCACAGACACATGCTAAGAGAGATCAGAGAAAGTGCTGCTGCTGCTATGGGGAGAGTGTTAGCGTCTTCAAGAACCACAACGGTCCTTCTTAGGGCCACAGCTCACCTAGTGCATTACTGTTGTGGCTGCTGTGAGCAGTTTTGCACTTTTTTTTTTTAATGTATATTGGGCGTGCAGGCTATAGCGTTCTCAGGCTGCAGGCTGTACTTGAGTATAGGGGCAGTATTGGTCAGGCAGGGACAGTGGTAGTGTAGAATCCTGTCTACAAGAACCCCAAAGGTCCTTCTTAGGGCTACCTGTGACCGTGTGCATTTAACTCCGTGGTTGCTGGGAGTTGTAGTACCTCAGTATTGCAGAGCAGAGCCTGCGTGCAGCCTTCATGTAAATATTTTTCTGTCTGCAGTTAGCGTAACGTCAGCGCTGTCTGCCTCTAAGTGTACGCCAAGAAACCACAAATTTTTTACACCGCTCTGTCTTACACGCGTGCTGCCTCAGAAGTGTACGGTGTGTCTGACACCCATAGATTGAAAGTGCAATACACACTGCATAGCCTCAGCCTGCATTGCATAGAAAAAATAGGAAATTTAAAAAAGAAATCCTTTTTACAGCTACCGGTGACCCAGTGCATTTGCCTGCGTGGCCTGTGGGACTTCACGTCCATCCAAACTGCATAGTTCAGAGCAAGGCCTGCGTGCAGCCTACATTTAAATATTTTTCTGTCCGCACTTAGCGTAACGTCAGCGCTCTCTGCCTCTAAGTGTACGGCAAGAAGCCACAGATATTTTACACCTCTCTGTGTTAGACGCCAGCTGCCTCAGAAGTGTATGGTGTGTCAGACACCCATAGATTGAAAGTGCAATACACACTGCATAGCCTCAGCCTGCATTGCATAGAAAAAAAAGGAAATTTAAAAAAGAAATCCTTTTTACGGCTGACGGTGATCCAGTGCATTTGCCTGTGTGGCCTGTGGGACTTCACGTCCATCCAAACTGCATAGTGCACAGCAAGGCCTGCATGCAGCCTTCATTTAAATATTTTTCTGTCCGCACTTAGCGTAACGTCAGCGCTCTCTGCCTCTAAGTGTATGGCAAGAAACCACAAGAAACCTCTGTGTTACCAGTCAGCTGCCGGCGCAGTGTACGGTGCCAGACAGCCATAGAGGGAGAGTCCAATAGACGCTCCATTGCCTGCATTGCATTGGAGAAAAACTAATTTTAAAAAAGGAATCCTTTTTTACGTCTGCTTGTAACCCAGTGCATATTACTGCATGGCCTGTGGGACTTGAGGTGAATCTCAACTGCATAGTACACAGCTAGTCCTGCTTGCATCCTTCCTTATAATTTATCTCAGGATTCTTTTTGCGTTGTATAACCGTTGGCAGGCACCAACTGCGCGGCAATCATTCAAAAAATTTTTCACACCGCGCAGTTTCTGCTCGATTCTTAATCCACCATGCTGAAGAGTAGGGGTAGGGGTAGAGGACGTGGATGCGGGCGAGGATGCGGAGTTCCAAGTGAGGGTGTGGGTATAGCAGAGTTCCTGATCCAGGTGAATCACAGCCGACTGCTGCGGGAGTAGGAGACAGGACAGTTTCTGGGGTCCCCAGCTTCATATCACAATTTTTGGGTCCACGTCGTAGACCTTTATTAAAAAACGAGCAGTGTGAGCAGGTCCTGTCGTGGATGGCAGAAAGTGCATCCAGCAAGCTATCGACCGCCCTGTCTTCTACGCCGTCCACTGCTGCAACTCTGAATTCTCTGGCTGCTGCTCCTCCTTCCTCCCAGCCTCCTCACTCCATGAAAATTACACATTCTGAGGAGCAGGCAGACTCCCAGGAACTGTTCTCGGGCCCCTGCCCAGATTGGGCAACAATGGTTCCTCTCCCACCGGAGGAGTTTGTCGTGACCGATGCCCAACCTTTGGAAAGTTCCCGTGGTCTGGGGGATAAGGCTGGGGACTTCCGGCAACTGTCTCAAAAGCTTTCAGTGGGTGAGAAGGACGATGACGATGACTGAGACACAGTTGTCTATCAGTGAGTTAGTAGTAAGGGCAGTAAGTCCGAGGGAGGAGCGCACAGAGGTTTCGGAGGAAGGGCAGCTGGACGATGAGGTGACTGATCCCACCTTGTGTGATAAGCCAACTGAGGACAGGTCTTCAGAGGGGAAGGCAATTGCAGCCGCATAACAGGTTGGAAGAGGCAGTGGGGTGGCCAGGGGTATAGGCAGGGCCAGAGTGAAGACTCCACCAACTGTTTCCCAAAGCACCCCGTCACGCCAAGCCACCCTGCAGAGGCCTAGGTCTTCAAAGGTGTGGATGTTTTCCAGTGAGAGCGTGGACGACCGACGAACAGTGGTGTGCAACCTGTGTCGCACCAAGATCAGCCAGGGAGCCACCACTACCAGCCTCACCACCATCAGCATGCGCAGGCATATGATGACCAAGCACCCCACAAGGTGGGACGAAGGCCGTTCACCGCCTCCGGGTCGCACCACTGCCTCTCCCCCTGTGCCCCAACCTGCCACTCAGATCCATCCCCCCTCTCAGGACACAGGCACGAGTGCCTCCCGGCCTGCACCCACACCCTCACCTCCGCTGTCCTCGGCCCCATCCAGCAATGTCTCTCAGCGCAGCATCCAGCTGTCGCTAGCGCAAGCCTTGGAGGGTAAGCACAAATACGCCGCCATGCATCCGCATGCTCAAGCTTTAAATGTCCACATAGCCAAATTGATCAGCCTGGAGATGCTCCCCTACAGGCTTGTGGAAACTGAGGCTCTCAAAAACATGATGGCGGCGGCAGCCCAGCGCTACTCTGTCCTCAGTCGCCACTATTTTTCACGGTGTGCCATCCCAGCCCTCCACGACCACGTCTCACGCAACATTGTACGCGCCCTCACCAACTCTGTTACTGGCAAGGTCCACTTAACAATGGACACGTGGACAAGCACAGGTGGGCAGGGCCACTTTATCTCCCTGACGGCACATTGGGTGAATTTAGTGGAGGCTGGGACCGAGTCAGAGCCTGGGACCGCTCACGTCCTACCCACACCCAGAATTGCAGGCCCCGGATCGGTGCTGGTTTCTGCGGTGGTGTATGCCACCTCCACTAAACCTTTCTCCTCTTCCTCCCCCAACGCAACCTCTACCTCGCAATCAAGACGTGTCAGCAGCAGCACGTCGCCAGCAGTCAGTGTCGCACAGCGCGGCAGCACAGCGGTGGGCAATCGTCAGCAGTCCTTGCTGAAACTACTCAGCTTAGGAGAAAAGAGGCACACGGCCCACGAACTGTTGCACGGTCTGACAGAGCAGACCGACCGCTGGCTTTCGCCACTGAGTCTGCAACCGGGCATGGTCGTGTGTGACAACGGCCGTAACCTGGTGGTGGCTCTGCAGCTCGGCAGCCTCATGCACGTGCCATGCCTGGCCCACGTCTTTAACTTCGTGGTTCAGCGGTTTCTGAAAGGCTACCCACACTTGTCAAACCTTCTCGGCAAGGTGCGCTGGGTCAGCGCACATTTCTGCAAGTCCAACACGGACGCTACCACCCTGCGGACCCTGCAACATCTGTTTAATCTGCCAGTGCACCGACTGTTTTGTGATGTGCCCACACAGTGTACGCTCTACATGTTGTCCCGGCTGTATGAGCAGCGTAGAGCTATAGTGGAATACCAACTCCAACATGGGCGGCGCAGTGGGAGTCAGCCTCCTCAATTCTTTACAGAGGAGTGGGCCTGGATGGCATACATCTGCCAGGTCCTTGGAAACTTTGAGGAGTCTACCCTGATGGTAAGCGGCGATGCTGCAATCATTAGCGTCACCATTCCCCTGCTGTGCCTGTTGAGAAGTTCCCTGCAAACCATAAAGGCTGACGCTTTGTGGTCGGAAATGGAGGCGGGGGAAGACAGTATGTCGCTGGATAGTCAGAGCACCCTCATGTCTATATCTCAGCGCGTTGAGCAAGAGGAGGAGGAGGAGGAGGGGGAGGAGCCTGAGGAGGAAGAGACAGCTGGGCACACTGCAGAAGGTACCCATGCTGCTTGCCTCTCATCCATTCAGCATGTATGGCCTGAGGAGGAGAAGAAGGGGGATCCTCAGAGTGATCTTCCTAGTGAGGACAGCCTAATGTTGCGTACAGGTACCCTGGCACACATGGCTGACTTTATGTTAGCATGCCTTTCTCGTGACCCTCGCGTTAGATGCATTCTGGCCACTACAGATTACTGGGTATACACACTGCTTGACCCACGGTATAAGGAGAACCTTTCCACTCTCATTCCCGAAGAGGAAAGGGGTTTGAGAGCAATGAAATACCACAGGACCCTGGTGGACAAACTGATGGTAAACTTCCCATCTGACAGTGCTAGTGGCAGAAGGCGCAGTTCCGAGGGCCAAGTAGAAGGGGAGGCGCGGAGATCAGGCAGCATGTTCAGCGCAGGCAGGGGAACACTCTCCAAGGCCTTGGCCAGCTTTATGGCTCCCCAGCAAGACTGTGTCACACCTCCCCAGTCCAGGCTGAGTCAGAGGGAGCACTGTAAGAAGATGGTGAGGGAATACGTAGCCGATCGTACCACCGTCCTCCGTGACGCCTCTGCTCCGTACAACTACTGGGTGTCAAAGCTGGACACGTGGCCCGAACTCGCGCTGTATGCCCTGGAGGTGTTGGCTTGCCCTGCGGCTAGCGTCTTGTCAGAGAGGGTGTTTAGTGCAGCTGGGGGAATCATCATGGACAAGCATACCCGCCTGTCAACTGACAGTGCCGACAGGCTTACACTCATAAAGATGAACAAAGCCTGGATTTCCCCAGACTTCTCTTCTCCACCAGCGGACAGCAGCGCTACCTAAAGACCTTTGTCAATCTCTGTATGATATTCGTCCTCCTCCTCCGGCTCCTCCTCCTGAAACCTCACGTAATCACCGTGAACGGGCAATTTTCTGTGGGCCAAAAGGGTCATATAAGTTTTGTAAATAATATTTTGTCTGTTTCAATTCTCATTAAAGCATTGAAACTTCCACCTAAACCAATATTTATTTTGACTGGGCTGCCTCCAGGCCTAGTTAAAAATTAAGCCACAGTACGCTAAGCGAATAATGGGTTTCACCTGCCCTCTGGGTTGGGCATGGGCAACTTTTTGTGAGGTACATTTGTACTGTCGGTACACCAATTTTTCAGGCCCTCGCCTACAATGTAATCCAAGCAATTTTTATGGGCTTCGGCTGCACTCATGCTACACCACTGTGTCTGGGGTTGGCCTACACTTTTGCTACAGAAATGTAACTCTGTTCTGCCTACCTATACTTCTGCCACAGTAATGCTACAGGGGTCTCACTATACTTCAGCAACAGAAATGTAACTTCGGTCTGCCGATACTTCTGATCCTGAAATGTTACCTTGGTTGGTGTATACTGTTACTACTGTAATTTTACTAATACTGGGCTCTGCCATTACTACTTCAACGGAAATGTTAGTGGGGCATGTCTATACTGCTATAACAGAAATGTAACTAATAGTGGGCTCTGCCCATACTGCTTCTACGTAAATGTTACTGGGGTCTGACTATACTGCTACTACTGAAATGTTACAAATACGAAGCTCTCCCTACACTGCTGGCAGGGAAATGTTTTTCTGCTGCTTTGCCCATACTTTTTCTACGTAAATATTACTGGGGCCTGTCTATACTGCTACTACTGAAATGTTACAAATGCTGTGCTCTCCCTACACTGCTACAAGAGAAATGTGAATCTGCTGCTTGGTCCATACTGCTTCTACATAAATGTTACTGGGGTCTGACTATACTGCTACTACTGAAATGTTAAAAAAAAATATGCTCTCCCTACACTGCTGCCAGGGAAATGTGAATCTGCAGCTTTGCCCATACTGCTTCAACGTAAATGTTACTGGGTTCTGTCTATACTGTTACTACAACTGAAAAGTTACTGCACTCTGTCAACACTGCTGCAAATGAAATGTTACTGGGCTCAGCCTACACTGCTGCAACGGAAATGTTAAAGGGGTGTGTCTATACTGTTACTACTACTGTAATGTTACTGGGGTCTGTCCGCAGTGGTGGAACTGAAATGTTACTGGGGCATGTCGCAACTGATACTACTGAACTGTTACTGGGGTCTGTCTATAATTATACTACTGAAATGTTAGTGGGGTCTGTCCCTACTGCTGCCAATGAAATGTTACTGGGGTCCGTCCATACTCTTACCACTGAAATGTTACTAATTTGCGGCTCTGCCTATACTGCTGCTACTGCTATGTTACAGGGTTGTGGAAACGGAGGCTTGCCAAAGACATGATGGTGGCGAGGCCGCGCTATTAGGTCTGAAGGAGCGACAATTTTTCAGCGACGCGGTTACTGGTAAGGTGTGTCTAACCACGGGGACAGGACACGTACTGCCTCAAAGACATCCCCCTCCTCCTCCTCCAACAATGAAAACATTCTTGGCAAATGCTTTCGCAGTGGTCCGTCTGGCGGCAGTCCAAGAATTTCACCTTAAACGATACAATAAGAGAGCCCCCCACCACGGCCCACTTAATCCTGGCCACATTCCGAAAACCAACTAAATAAAACCGCGCTACTATATCCACACTCCACATTTCATCTCAGCCACATTCCGAAAACCAACGAAATAAAACCGTACTAACAGGTCCACAGTCGCGACCACTTTCCCACCAACGCGGTTACTGGTAAGGTGCATATAACCACGGACACGGGGACAGGACACGTACTGCCTCAAAGACATCCCCCTCCTCCTCCTCCAACAATGAAAATATTCTTGGCAAATGCTTTCGCAGTGGTCCGTCTGGCGGCAGTCCAAGAATTTCACCTTAAACGACACAATAAGAAAGCCCCCCACTACCCCCCCCCCCCCCCCCGCCATGGCAGACTTAATCCTGGCCACATCCTGAAAACCAACTAAATACAACTGCGGTAGTATTCCGTTATCCCTAGCTGAAGCTTTCAGCTGACTGGTAGAGCATTGGTGGCTTAAAACTTTTTGGTACTGCTAAGTCCAAAGATTAGCGTACAGCTGAGGTCGGAATACAGGTGAGGTGACTATAGAACACACCATCCCTGCAGGGCAAGGGACTGAGTGGCAGTAGGTACTGACCATAAATGGAAGCAGGCCAGCTGAGAACCACATCCTCCCTGAATGATTTTGGACTGACCGATGATGTGGCCTTTACTTGTGATCATCTTTGGTAATTCCTAAGAAAGATCCGTGGTAGTAGCCGGAAACTTAGATTGCTATTTGCTAACACTTTGAAATGGACAACGGAAACCATAGGAATGAAGCCTTTCCATTTTCCAGCTTGAGATGAGAAGGAGTGCAGACTTTCAGTACCTTGAGTATCCTTTTCATTGCAATCAAATGTCCCTCTCTTGTCTTAGAAAATACTAGCTTTTTCACATAGGTGTTGTCAATCTATCTATACTGTTACTACTGAAATCCCAATAATACTGGGCTATGCCTATCCTGCTGTTACAGAAATGTTACAGGGTTCTGTCGATACCGTTACTACTGAAATGTAACTGATACTGTGCTCTGCCTATACTGCAGCTACTGAAATGTTACTCGGGTCCGTCTATACTGTAACTACAGAAGTGTTAATAGGGTCTCCCTAGACTTCTGCAAAATAACTGTTAGTGGGGTGTGCGTATACCTTAGCTACAGGAGTATTACAGGGGTCGGTGCATACTATGGGTGCACTAAGTGTTCCCATCGCGGTGTTCCACGTACATGGCCCCCAAAAAAATTACCCAGTCTGACTAGGGCATGCAGTGTGGGCCAAAGCCCACCTGTATTTAATCTGACATTAGCTCTGCTGTCCAGGGCACTGCAATGGGATATATTTATGTACCGCCGGTGGCTTCCTGGGACCCACCCATGCTGTCGGTCCACACGGAGTTGTACCTGCCTGTGTCAATTTATAAAGAACCCCAGTCTGACTGGGGCATGCAGTGTGGGCCAAACGCCACCTGTATTTAATCTGACGTTAGCTCTACTATCCGGGGCACTGCATTGGGACAAACTACAGGAGCAATACAGAGCTAATGAGACGTGCACAGCTACGCTAGCATTGGAGTCCGCTGTAGGCCCGCGATTGCTGAGGGTTTGTGCAGAGGCCTATGTCCTGGGTGCAGTGACAGTCCGATTCCTGCCTACGATTGTTAAAGCTGTGGGCCAAGGCCTATGTCGTGGGCGCGGTGCAAGTCTGCCATGTTTGGCTGCTCAGATCAATTTTTTGTTCATGTCTTGGGTTTCCTAGGACCCACCTATGCTGTTGGTGCAAACTTAGTTCCCATCACGGTGTTTGACCTGTCTGGCACAAAGACACTGACAGATTTGGGTAGGGGGCAGAGCGCAGACGGCTTTCCCCTTGCAGTGTCGATTGAGCTATGCGACACCTTGACAGAATGAATACTGTGTGGCACATGGATTCCCCATTGCTATGCCCACGTTTGCAGCTCCTGACGGAGGTGGCACAGGATTGGATTTCTCATTGCTTCTGTACAGCATTGTGGGCTATCGCCCCGCCCCTTTTAAAGAGGGTTGCTGCCTGGCCCTGCCAACCCTCTGCAGTGTGTGCCTCCGGTTCCTCCTCATGGCAGACGCACTTATAAATAGACATGAGGGTGGTGTGGCTATGAGGCCAGCGAGTGGCATGAGGGCAACTGAAGGCTGCGCAGGGACACTTTGGTGTGCGCTGTGGACGCTGGGTCGTGCGGGGGGGGGTTGGGCAGCAGGTAACCCAGGAGAAGAGGCAGCGGTGTGTCCCGCAGGCAGTGCTTGTGCTTAGTTGGAGGTAGTGTGGTGCTTAGCTAAGGTGTGCCTTACTAATGAGGGTTTGTCCGAAGTAAAAATTGTTGGGGGGGGGGGGCACTCTTGCCGCTATTGTGGCTTAATAGTGGGACCTGGGAACCTGAAATGCAGCCCAGCATGTTGCCCCTCGCCTGCACTATCCGTTTCTGTGTCGTTTCCATCACTTTCTTGGGTTTTCCAGATTTTCACCAATGAAAACCTTAACGGAGCATGGATGATATACAAAAATGCTCGGGTTGCCCATTGACTTCAATGGGGTTCGTTACTCAAAACGAACCCTCGAGCATCGCGGAAAGTTCGACTCGAGCAACGAGCACCCGAGCATTTTGGTGCTCCCTCATCTCTAATCGGTACACGTTTCTGCTCAGTACGAGCTTTGATCACCAATAACCCCCATGCTGCATGACTTCCCTTTGTAGCAAGCCTAATTAAAATTCCAAACATCAAGCTGGTCTTTAACCCTTTCCTCTCTCAGATGGTTTGAAACAGAGGTACTCCTTTCCTATTCATTATCATTATATAATACATTGTTATGTAGCACAATTATATATCCTTGCATGTCATTGACACAATTGCTTTCATTTCAATCATCAGGGGGACGAGAACAGGGATGTAAACATGTGGTTTTGCGGGAATTAATATATAAGAATATATAACATTATATCATTTTATCTTTCTTTTTTTTCTTTAGACCATTTTTTTTTCTAACATGTGATTTAATAAATTGGAAGTTGCTAGGGAAGCCCAGGATGTCATGCCAGTGTGGTGCACTGTGGTGATACAGGGCAACCTACTGCTTTGCCAGTAGGGGTTTTACTCCTGTATGGTTAGGCGCAGTTATCTATGGCAGGCATCCTTGTTATCCATTCATATGTGCAGACTATGTTTGTCAGCAGTCATCCCTCCCCTAATCTTACGTTGAATTGAATGGCTGCTCGTTAGTCGGCACATGAACATTTCGCTTCTCCACGTTGCAGTCTGTTTTTCTGCATGCCACTAGGGTATGTGGTGATTAAGGCTGCCCCTTCAGTTTATCAGGTGGTGCATATTTGGCTTCTTTTCTGTGAGTTAGTGTTTTTTTTAACATGTGATTTAATAAATTGGGAGTTTTAATGGTGTGTCAGTTCAAGGCTGGGTCTTTAATAGGGCATAAAGACCCTGTTGGTGTTTTTCTATACGTATCAGATCCTTGCCCAGGCTGTTCTTATTTTTCACCCGTCATTTCTAATTAAACATATAGTAAACTTTGGTAATCATAGCTTAGTTACTTAGTTAGTTAATCCTCATTAGTTAATCGTACCATTGCTATTGAACAAGCTGAAAGATGCTTCCAGACAGAACGATAATCGTTCAAAAAATTGTTCAATCTAAATTCGAGCCAACGACTCAACGATGAACGAGGATTGTTCGCTTCTCATTTGTTGTTCATTTTATGCAGGCATAAAAATCATTGTTGGCTCGTTCACTTCTTGTTCCGTTTAAACAGCGCTCGTTCAGTCTTTAATCTTAGCTAATGTGAAAGACTGAACTGTACTGAGCGACTCTCATTGAACAAGCCAACAATGAATCTGCCTGCACAAGAGCAAACAAGCTAGCCGTAATGTCTAAAAGCAGCCTAAGCAGGCACAAAGTATTTAGCTATTAAAAGGTATCAAAAGTGCAAAGCATCATTTGTATTCTTTGAATGTGCCCTAAAACACATTAAAATCAAAGATATTTTCAATTATGGGACCGTTTTTTATAACTGATTATAAGTATCTTACGTAAACATCTTGGTTCAGGACTCCATCCAGCTTCAGTGCAGGTGATATATACCCAGTAGTAGTCTTTCTTAGGTGTCAGAAAATTATCTTCACAGCGATAATACATGGATTGTCCAGGGTCTTTTGGAAAGTGGTGATTTCTGTCAAGATATCCATTTTTTATGTCAGGTCTGTCACATCTTTTACCTGCAGAAACAAAAAGTAAGAACAGAACCTTCAGGTACAATGTGCAAAGAGGTTTAACAAGATCTTAAGCCTAAGAAGATCCCAAGGTAGCTGGAGAGAATCGTTGGTATGACTGAGAGGACAAAAACAATCATTGATTAAATTAACATCCATGCTTCTTGCACTGCCATATAATGATTTCAGGTGTCTTATATTAAAAGACCTTGCTTCCTTCCCTGGAAAAACATAATTCTTTTAGAAATCCAAAGTTTCTTCTTCTCTAAATGTATTTTAATATTTAGTTTGCATATTATCAATATACTTTTTCCTACATTTGGAATGTAAAATATAATGGAAAAACATTTTCAGATGATTTTCCCAGAAATGAAAAGAAAGTTACCTAAGCATTGCATTAAAAAAAACAACCTAACTTTAGCAAAGCAATTTATTCCTGCATAGATAGTCATTGTTTTAGTTAATTTAGTGCAGAAATAAAGAATGCAATGTCCTCTACTTAGAAACATGTAAGTTAATTTTTAACAAACAGAAAGACCAAGTACATAGGGGGACATTCATAAAGTATTCTACACCAGTTTCTGGTCTAAAAAAGTCACAAAATTTGCACAAGGCTTGCTTGCGCTAAACGTTTACAACCTTTTTGTCCTATGCATTAATTTAACATAAAAGGACATGGCTTGTAGGAAGAGGGCGTGGCAGCCCTGGATTGTCACATTCATATATAATTTATGCCAGAAGTTTGTTTAAATTACGGTTGTGGCAAAACGTTTCGAAACTGGCACAAAGCTTGTTGCTTCTGTATTTTTAGGTCTTTTAGTCAGATGGTTTTATAGATATATAGGACAGCACATGTGAGAGGTATCCAAAGAGAGCCAACAGAGAAAGTGAAAAGGTGTAAATACGGGGGACCTACCTGGCGCAGGCGGGAAGCCTCACAAAGTGGCTGACCCTCCAACGCCTGTAGTCCTGGTACGTTCTGTATATAAATCCCCACATCCCACAGGACATTTGCAGTTATGGAGAGCAGAAAGAGGCCCTCAAAGTCTGAGGAGAATGGGTGAAGTGAAGATCAGGAATGAGAAGAAAAATTTCTTTGTGTTCACAGTAATTTATGGAAGAAGACAGCAAGTGTCTGACTTACATGGAGAGGAAGGGGTTAAGGATATAAATCCCTTCCTAGGGCCCAATGGTCCATTGGATGATAGAGTGAATAGTCCAGAAAGTATTTCAATGGAGTAAGTTGTAATCTTCCGATACAATTTTACAATTGAGGCAACACGAGGTCTATTGGATTTTTAAATTCTGTACTTCAGTCCCCAATAACTTTGAACTAGTGCATCGAGTCAGGGTTTTGATACATCCCTCTTAGGTGTTTTTTTACTCTACAACAAAGGCCAGAAGTAAGAGCTGGTACGGAGCTGAAATACAGCAGGTGCATTGGGCATGAGTCAAAAGGGCATGACAAGGAACTCATGGAAAACTTGTGGTTGTTCACTCATCACTTGCCATATCTGAATCAGGTTGTATGCACCTTTAGGCTGAGTTTAGTAAAAACCATGGCTCTTTGAATCCTTTCAAACATCTTCACAATTAAGAGCAGAGGCAACATATTCTCACTGTCGTAATATCCAATTTGTACAACAGCAACAACCGGCAATAATCCAAATAGGGTGAGGGAATCCTAATTCCAGTAAGTCTGCAAGCCACTCAAAATAGGTTTCGACGAAAACCTCACCACAACAATCCAGAAGTAAAAAGATGAGTGGCAGCAGCTGTGGATGCAAAAACAAAGTTCTATTCCTCCATAAAAACCATTTACTTCCGTATTCTGCACTGTCATCGCACTGAGACCATGGTAAATCAATAAATGGATAGAGACTAGAGATGAGCGAACGTGTTCTTCCGAGCTTGATATTCGTGCGAATATTAGGGTGTTCGGTATGTTCGTTATCCGTAACGAACACCATGCGGTGTCCCGGTTACTTTAACTTTCTTCCCTGAGACGTTAGCGCTTTTTTTTGGCCAATATAAAGACAGGGAAGGCATTACAACTTCCCCCTGCAACGTTTAAGCCCTATACCACCCCCCTGCTGTGAGTGGCTGGGGAGATAAGGTGTCCGCCTGATATAAAAGTCTGCCCCTCCCGCGGTTCGCTATGGATGCATTCTATATGCGCTCAATGGGGCCAGCGGCAGCAGCGCTGACCCCATTGAGAACATATAGAAGACAAATCCTTCTTCTCTGGCACAGCTGTAACAGCTGTAGCAGAGAAGAACGATGTTTGCCCATTGAATTCAATGGAGCGGCAATTCAGCATGTTCCACTGAATGCAATGGGCTGCCGGCGATCGCAGGATGAATGGTCGGAAAGGGGTTAAATATATAACCCCTTTCCTGCAATTCATCCAGAAATGTGTTACACTAAAAATATATACCGGCGTATAAGGCGACGGGGCGTATAAGACGACCCCCCAACTGTCACCTTATACGCCGGTAATACAGTGGAGCAAAGAATAAAAATCATTACTTACGTTTTTAGATGATCTGCGGCGCTCCTGCAGGCTGTCACTCCCTCCTGGTCCACGGCAGAGTATTGCTTTCTCCACGAAAGACTTTAAATCCCTGCCTCCAGAAGCACACGTGCCTTCAGCCAATCACAGCCAATGACAATGATGTCATTGAATGGCTGTGATTGGCTGTGTTTCTGGAGGCGGGGATTTCAAGGCTTGAAATCCCCGCCTCCAGAAACACAGCCAATCACAGCCATTCAATTACATCATTGTCATTGGCTGTGATTGGCTGAAGGCACGTGTCTTTCTGGAGGCAGGGATTTAAAGCCTTTCATAGAGAAAGCTTGTCTGCCGTGGATTAGGAGGGAGTGACAGCCTGCAGGAGCGCCGCAGATCATCTAAAAACGTAAGTAATGCTTTTTATTCTTTGCTCCACTGTATTGCCGGCGTATAAGGTGACAGTTGGGGGGTCGTCTTATACGCCCGGTCGCCTTATACGCCGGTATATATTTTTAGTGTAACACATTTCTGGATGAATTGCAGGAAAGGGGTTATATATTTAACCCCTTTCCGACCATTCATCCTGCGATCGCGGGCAGCCCATTGCATTCAGTGGAACATGCTGTATTGCCGCTCCATTGAATTCAATGGGCAAACATCGTTCTTCTCTGCTACAGCTGTTACAGCTGTGCCAGAGGAGGACGATCTTTATGCTGACAGTGGGGGGGGGGGGGCACTCTTGCCGCTATTGTGGCTTAATAGTGGGACCTGTGAACTTGAGATGCAGCCCACCATGTAGCCCCTCGCCTGCCCTATCCGTCACTGTGTCATTCCCATCACTTTCTTGAACTGCCCAGATTTTCACACATGAAAACCTTAGCGAGCATCGGCGAAATACAAAAATGCTCTGGTCGCCCATTGACTTCAATGGGGTTCGTTGTTCGAAACGAACCCTCGAGCATCGCGGGAAGTTCGTTCCGAATAACGAACACCCGAACATTTTGGTGTTCGCTCATCTCTAATAGAGACCCATCCTTCTTCCCAAGGAAGAACCCCGCTCAAGTGGGGGAGAAAGATTTTCATATAAAACCCCTTTCAGGGTTGTCCTTGTAGTTTTATATGGCCTCTGTCTCCGAAATACACCAAAGCAAACTCAACCCCTAGGGGGAACCATGCCAGAAAGCAGGTAGTCATAAATCATTTGGTCTATATGTTACATCACAAGATCTAGGTGAACTAGCTTTCCTGCAAACCTAGAGTTCAAGTAGGCTCAATCCAAGAACTGGAAATTACCCAGGGACACGAGGACAAGAAGAACAGCCTTTCCAAGTGGCCCTAGACATTGACTTTTCCTTGCTCAGCACGGTCATAATGCCTCAGAGCACCACAGTACACTACTCTAATAATGGTAAACACAGCCAACCAAAGTTACATGTCCAGTGTGCAAATCATGAAAAAAAAATCCAAACTTTATTCAATCCTTTAAAATAACAACTCTAGTAAATGTGCAGATACCAAATAACAGTTTATGCGTTTTGGACATATTGCCCTTAATTGTAGCTGCTTCAAACAACAACAATAGTATATTACGTGCAGGTCAGGGGGCCCCTAGTCCTATAATATAATATATTTTTCAATATGGTGTTTTGTCATGGCGCCACAAAAGTACAAAATTCAGGAAGGCAAAGTTTGATCAGCTTAGTGATGCCCTTATTGACTGACTGGGAGAATGTCTTCAAAAAGAAGAGTATAAATAAAAATTAATGGCAATTTTTTTAAAGCATCTTAAGTACTCATTGTGATTGTTACATACCCTACAGGAGTAAAAGGGTTAAGAATAGGAGAAAACCAATGTGGCTAAATAAAGATGTAAAGGTGGCAATAAACAACCAAGGGAAAACATTTAAACTAGTAAAATGTGAATGTATTGAAGAAGCACTAAAACTGGTAAGTCTAACTTCTATTTTGAGTAAAATATTTGAAGAGTGCTATTTAGAAGTATCTAAATAGCCAAACAATTCCACATCAGCATGGGTTTATGAGGGATCGCGTCCGTCAAAACCAATCTGATCAGCTTCTTTATATCAATGATAGAAAGCAGAGGGTGGTTGTGCAACACCCAAGAGGGATGACCCTAGACACCTGGCTAACATGAAGAACTGGGAGGAATAAGTGTTGTCTCATCATGGTGGCACTTACCAGACTCAGGTAGGGTTGCCACCCGACCGGTAAATCACCGGCCTGGCCGGTATTTTTACTGCCCAGGCCAGTGCAGGTATTTTTATTTTACCGGCCCTATTACAGGCCGGTATTTTTGTCGGGCCCCGGGGTCTGTGGCAGGCTGCGACAAAATACCGGCCTGTGTAGACTTCAGGGGAGCTGGGGCAGCATCATTCAGCAGTCTATGCTGATGAGATGCCCCTGCTGAGTGTCTGCGAGAGCACACAAACTCAGTCTCGGATTCGGGACTCCACAGGTGGTGCTGGACTCCTAGTCGGGACTGCGGGTGAGTGAGTCTGGTCTCTGGTGGTGATTACTTGTGTCGTGTGTGTGGACCGGGTCCGTGGATAGTGGACAGGACTCGTGATGGTGTATGGGGATTGGTGAGAGTCTGATAACGGGGGGGGGAGAGGGGGCCGCTTGCTGGCTGCCTGGGGGGAGACTTCCGGGAGTCGGACGGGAGTGTGGTGGACTGGTAGTCTGGGATGCCTGTGGGGTCTGGATGGATGAATGGAGTGAGTGGAGCTGTGTGTGGGGGTCAGGATGATGTAGCAGAGCTGTGTGTGTGATGTCTGGGGTCAAGTTGGATGTAGCTGAGCTGTGTGTTTGTGATGTGTGGGGATAGGAATGGATATAGAGGTGTTGTGTATGTGTGGGGGTCAGGAGGATGGATGTCCGGCCGGCGCTGAAGTGACAGTGTCGGGACCCGAGGAGGAGAGCAAAGGAGCAGTACATGCGATACGAGGTATGTACCATGTACTGCATGTAATCTTGTATGTTTAGGTGGTATACGTTATACCAGCTGTACATATAATTACATACAGAGCATATCTACCTTACATCAGCATTACTATATAAAGGGGAGGTATATATCCTGTATATAGTGATATGGACCATGCTGAGGTAACCTGGGTATCTCGTATATATTTATATGTGTAGAATATATGCAGGCGTCAGCAGCGTATTCTCGCGAGTAGACGCCGCGATAAGCCACGTCCCCAAACTATGCAACCGACAGTCACCCTTTTTTTACCATGGCCGGTATTTTTTTCGGGACAAAGGTGGCAACCCTAGACTCGGGTCCCTGAGGCACGAAACATAGCCAAGGCCAGAGTAGGTTTCGCAGCCCGGGTTCGACACTCCTTTGGCAAGCAGTGCCAATAAAGTGGATGAGGAGAGTTGTAGTAGATATCACTCGTGATGCCACCGTTCCCTCACACCGTTATTCTATGCAGTGGAGTAATAAACACGGAAACTTGTGTGCAGTACCTCGGGTCCCTAGGAACGGTTAGGGTCCAGTATAACTTTACTTGAACAATTAATTTGTATAAGCAGGAAATGCAGGTACAATTCACTTCAATTAGGTACAGGCTATAACTCAGAGGTAGGGAGGATACACAGGATAAATATGGCCCTACAGTCCACGCTATCTGTAGGTCCTGGATTGGGAGCACTCTGGAGGAGGAAAGGGGGTTGGGACCACGCCACATACACTCTGGCAAGAACACTTATTCAGAAAGGCTTAGCCAATAAAGTACCTTTGTGCGGTGATCCTAATGACGGACGGCCACACAGGAAAAGCCTGTGGTGTGAACAGGTGCCTGTTGTAGGAACTGGGGAAGCACGCTCTCTATCTCTCTCTCTCTGTTGCTGGGACTCACTCCTCTCACATTCACTTTCCAGACGCTACGGGATGTCACTCTTCTTCCTCCATCTTCACATACATGAAAGCTAAAGGTGCTTCCATGCAGCTCAGTGTTAGCCCACTCAGGTAGACAAGATGGATCTCTAGTTCCTGCTCTCAGACACTCACATTTATAACCTAATTTGTACCACATGATACAGCCAGTATCGGTACACAGGTTGGTACACAGAAGCATCAATTGTAGTGAGAGGACCAGTTGGTAGCTGAGCTTGACTAAGGGCTGAGAGCACAATAATCTAGCAAGGGAAGGAGGTACAACGCCAGGCCTAAATAGTCAGTATAATCAAAGAACAGGGTGGACCCAATCACGCAAACAGGAACAGGGGCAGGGAGCAAGGACAGGATTCAGCAGAGGAGTTATCCAGAAGTTATCCAGTGCTTGAATAGCTCATTTTTAAAAAAAATTGTAACTCTTTTTTTATTTATCCATTGGCATATATGTCTAAGGGTTTGTTTCTTGCAGAACAAGTTGTATTTTTTGATGGTACTATTTAATATACTATATAGAGCCACCACCTGGAGAACAGGAGCTCCTGGGTTCAAGTCATGACACCATGCCCCTGTCTCCGCTCCTGACCATGTGTTACTGACCATGATTCTGCGTCTGCCTGCTCTGATCCATGGCCCAATTATCCATAGTAAACCTGTTCCTCATGACCCAACCTCTGCCATTGTACCTCATGCTGAAGCATGCTGCCTGCCCCAACCCAGACTGACAATGCTTCTATTCAAGCCCTTAGGTGAGCCCAAGCCCAAGTCTTAAAAAGCATAAGCCGCCTGAGTGCTGCGACTGCTTTCTAAATAACAGCCCTGGAATTCAACAGCAAAACCCACATTCTGACTGGTGGAATTAAAGATCAGAGTACCTCAGATGCCACCTCAGTGTTTGGCCTAAAGCCAAACCAGGTTGTGGCTTGGTGGATCCACGTTCATTGAACCTAACAGCATATTAATGGTACATACTCTGATTAGGTAACTGTTACAAATGGGGTACCACAGGGGTCAGTAAAGGGCTCTCTTCTTTTTAACTATTCTCTTTAATATATTTATTAACAGGATTGTACAGTAAATCCCAATACTTGCAGATTATACAAAACTATGTAAAGGAGTTAACACAAGAAAGGACAATAAACAGTTGCAAATGGATTGGGATAATCTGGAGGCTTTAGCAAGTGTGGTTAAACCCCTTAAGGACATGGCCTCGTTTTTGTTCCATTTTCAGTTTTTCCTCCCCTCACTTTAAAAAAAACAGTAACTGTTTTTTATTTATCCATTGGCATAGATGTCTGAGGGCTTGTTTTTTGCAGGACGAGTTGTATTTCTCAATGGTACTATTTAATGTACCATATAATGTACTAAAAAACGTAAAAAATTCTAAGTGGAGTACAATGAAAAAGAAAATGAAATTCTGCCATCTTTCAGTGCGTCTTGTACGTCGCACAAACAATAATGACATGATAACTTTATCCTATGGGTCAGTACGATTACTATGGTACCAAACTTTTTTTTTTAATAATTAGTAAAACTTCAATCTTAGTCCCCAGAGGGAACAACAACTTGCAATGCTTTGATCGCTCCTGTAGTATGATGTAATGCTATAGCATTACATCATACTATGATCGGGCAGGCATTCTATCAAGCTATGCTTGATAGGCATTCTGCAATGACAGCCCTGGGCCTTTCAAAACATCCTCGGCTGCAATGACACACGCACTCTCATCCCAGGAGCTGTACAGGACCCCCGGAAATTGGCCGGGGGATATAAATGCCGCTATTAGAATTTAGCTTTAAAGAGGGTTGACAGCTCAGATGAGCTGCGCCGCATACCGGAGCTGTTGCCGGTGTGTGTCAAGCTCTTGCTTACGTCCTGAAGGTTGTGGGTTCAATGGTTCAGGTAGCCAGCTCAAGGTTCACTCAGCCTTCCATTTTTCCGAGGTCAGTAAAATGAGTACCCAGCTTGGTGAAGAGGTTAATTAATAAAAATTACTTGAAAGCGCTGCTGAATAAGTTGGCACTATACAATTAACAAGATTAATTTTGTATTATATTTTACAGTTTTGGGCACCAGTACTCAAGAAGGACATATCAGAGCTTGAGCGGCTTTATAAACTGGCAAATAAATTAATAAATGGAATGGGCAAACTACAATACTCAGAGAAGCTATCAAAATTGAGGCTATTTAGTTTAGAAAAAAAGACAACTCAGGGGTGACCTCATAACTATGTATAATTATATCAGGGTTCAATACAGAGATCTCTCCCATCATCTTTTTATATCAAGAACTGTGACAAGGGGGCATCCTTTACATCTAGAGGAAAGAAGGTTTCTACACCAACATAGAAGGGGGTTCTTTACGGTAAGAGTAGTAAGACTATGGAGCACTCTACCTGAGGATGTGGTGATGGTGTACTCACTCCAGGGATTTATTGTGATTGCCAGATCTGGAGTCATGAAGGATTTTAACCTAAATTGAAGAAAAATTGGCTTCCATCTCATGGGCTTTTTGCCTAGCTCTGGATCAATATTGCAGGATAATAGGATGAACTGGATAGACATGTCTTTTTTCAACCTTGCGTACTGTGTCACTATGTACAGTGTTGACAAAATATATTTTCACAAGATGTATTTTAACTAGTAATAGTTCACCTCTTTTTTTAATTCCACCTTTAAATTCCAGAATAAGAATTCATTTTTAATCACCATAACCAGTCTCTGTGTTAAGGCCCATTTACACACAAAGATAATTGTTCAAAAGATTGTTTTGTATAAACTGCTAATGGACACTAATGTCCATTAGCAGCTTATTACCTTCATTTGCATGTAAATGAGCCTCTGGGACCTGTATGCAGAGAACAGCAAGTGGTCTGTTCTCTGCATTCAGCTCCTTTGTTCTGCCATGAGGCTGCAAGCTGAATACAATGTAATCAGCACTCCCTTGGAGAATACAGCACCTTGGACAGCAAGCACAGCATGTGGTCTGTGTAAACTTCTCTCCGGCTGAAAAATTGATTTTATGCTCACCTAAAAATCATCATTCAGCCTAAGAGTGAAAGATGGGAGCATTTGCACACAACAATTATCGCTCAAACGATGGCTTTTGAGCAAATTTTTAGCACTAATCGTTGCGTGTAAATGGGTCTTTAGGCCTTCTCCATATCACCTTTGAAGTGTAAGATCCATGCCAGATTTTTCTGACGTGAATCTGACACTTTAATCCACAACAGAACTCTCAGGCCACAGCTTTAAACTCATATTTAGCCCCAGTGAATGGGGCAAAATCCATTTGTAGCTGCCCAATGTGGTTTCCATGTCAAGAATTGACAGGTTAATATTTTTTTCCCATGATGTGGATTTCAAAATCCATGCATGGAAAAAATCCACTATGTATGAACTTTGGTGCGTATTTATGTAGCCATCAACAGAAACTTTTCATGTGTCAAGTCTCTGTCAATCTGCTTTCACACTGTGTTTATTTATTTTTTGAAATACCAAATTTTTAGGCTTCCCTCACACAGACGTTTGCAGAAATACTTCGTTTTTCAATGTCGCATTTACTGTGGTTTCAGTTGCATTGTCATGCATTTCTGACAACATTTTGGCTGTGTTTCCAGCACAGCTGAAAACGCTGCCAGGAACCGGAAAAAAAGAAGCAATACTCATCTAGCAGGAGCTGTCAGGATTCCTCACAGTGCTCTCCGGCTTTCTTGCAGGCTTCCTGTGCAGTTGTCAGCATTTATTGCTGGTAACAGGGATTGAACACCCTGCCTCCAAAAAGAGATTGCTTTGAGTGGCTGGGTCGGCGCTCGAGAACCAATCATAGCCAGCACTCAATGCACTAATCACAGTCATTCATATTCACAACCAGAACAGACATCACTTTAAAATCGCAGCATTAAAATTGCTGTGTTTTAACACTTGTCTGAGAAGCCCCATTGTAATGAATGGCAGCGCTATACAGCATTTAGTGCAATGCTCAAAACACAGCGGTAAACACTGAAAAAAAATGCCTGTGTGAGGAAGGCCTGGGTGGCATTTTTTCACAAAATGTTTTCTCAGTAAAACTGTCACTTCCAAATGTTATCTAGGAGTTAATAGAGAATTATTAAAAGTGACATATACAGTTGTAGCATTTCTTTTTCACTTGTAGTTGTATTTCTTTTTTTTTCTTTGGTTGCTCATTTCCAAAAAATAGCAGCCCACCTGTCCATGTGTTGTATCTGGTATTAGAACTCAGATTGATTTAAGTGAATGGATCGGAGTTGCAGTACCACACACAACCTGTGCATAGATGTGGTTGTGTTTTTAGAAGAAAGCAGACATGTTTTTCCAACCCTGGACAACCCACTTTATGGCCCAAAATATCCAGTGATTAAAACAAAAATATTTACAGTTAAAGAACAACTGTACTTACCAACACAGCGAATAGGTGGACTCCAGCCATTTGTTGTGCATGTACGACGTTTATTTGGCTCTGTCTGAAGAACATATCCCCTATCACATTCCACGTCAATTTCATCTCCATATTTGTATTGAGCTTTCGTTGAAACTAGTTTCCCTTTTTCCACATTTTGATAAGAATTGCAGACAATTTCTACATTTTAGATAAAAACAAAACATTAATTAGAGAGAGAGAGAGATTGATTATTGGATAACTGCTTAAGCCCCATTTACACTGATAGATGATCGGGTCCGCGTTATTTGAGTCAAGCTTTTCGTAAAATTCGAGAGCTCTACTCGAGTAACGAACCCCATTGACTACAATGGGTGACTCGAGCATTTTTGTATGTGGAACGCAGGATCCCGAGCTTTTTTTTTTTTTTCTTGGTTCATGTCTGTCTCTCTCTCTCTCTCAGAGTGAGACACAGCAGTGGCTGCTAATAGAACAATGCAGCTGCTTTGTATATGCAAACAGCTGTTGTATTCTCTTCACTTACAGCCCGTGCCCCGCTGTTAATTCACAACAGGACACAGGCACAGAGAAGGTTATCAGTGCAGTCGGCTGATAACAGCCTGCTCCACTGATAACAGCAAGCTAGAATTCAGGGATTAGCGACCTGTGCACAAAAACTGCATGATGCCCCTGCATTTAGATAGAACGAGAATCGCTCAAAAGATGGCTGTGAGCGATTTTTGAGCGATTTTCATTGTGTTTAGAAGGGCCTTTAGAAATATCATATAGCATAATCTAATGTTTATAGGTTTACTGCAGACAATGGCAGGAGGGGGAGGGGGGAGTAAACCATGGAATGGTATTGGTGAAGTCTAAATCTCTGGTGCTGAAGAACATTCACCCGACCTCACCTCAGATTGATTTGATATGTACCATGGATGCTGAGTATAATATTGTTTTACTTTTCAAAATCTTGCTGATGCAATATTTGTATGTCCTGTTTGTTTCCCTTTCGATAAAATCTTTCTTGATATCTTGGATGTCTTTTGATATCCTGTATGTATAACTACTTTTAACCCTTTGAGTAAACTTAATTAATATTTGACCTATGTGCATGTGAACCCATTTATTTTTGCTGTGGAACTCACCATGAGGGCTCGTTCAGACGAGCGTGTTCTTAGCGCTGCAGGTTCCTATAGAAGTGTTCACATGGATGATTGTTAGACACGCTGAATAAGCGTGTCCAGCAAAGATAGGATATGCAAGTACAAACTCGCATGTCTGCTCCTGTGATTTCCATAGGCTCCTATAGAAGCCTTGAAAGCGTGCAGCATGTGCCTCGGATCGTTTGAACAGGCAACTTCATGAAGCATGAAGTCACCCGTTCACGCGATCTTTTCAGGACTATAGCAGCGCTGTTTTCTCGCTGCTTAGCAGCGTGAAAACAGCACTTAACTGAACGAGGCCTAAAACAACATTGAGAAGAAAAAATAATTGTGCCAGATTTACCATTTTTTTCCATCTCCCCCATTACCCCCAAAATACTAATAAATTCTACTCTCTAACATAATGAGCCATTTTCTTTTTTTTTTTTTTTTTTTGTAAATCAGTTTTTTATTGACATTTTTAAAATCTTTAACACTTCAATCAGCATAATATAATACGTAAGGATTTTTAACATTTTCAACAGTATGAACTACGTGTCTCGTGGGTTATGACCCGATCCTCCGCACGCCAACAGTCCTGTCTCCAACTTTTCCATGTGCTCCCAGTCAAGGGGTTCGATATGCAATTGGGATTAGGAGTCCCCCCTGCCCAGTTGATGCTAAGGGGATGGAAGTACCAGGGGGTTCCCTCTGCTTTGGATTTACCTATAACTATTGGCGTGTCGGAGGGTGGGGGCTGTCAAAGACCATTTCTCAGTGAAACACAACAATGCATAAACTAATGTGCAAAATAATTGGTAAACATGGTAAAATAGCAGTTAGGTGAAAAATAGAAATGGGATAAAAGAAAGGCAAGTTATTAAATTAAATTAAAATTAAAAGAGGGGAGGTTTGGAAGGTGAGCGGGTGGGGTGGGAAGGGAAGGAGGGGATGGGGGGGGTTTAGGGGGGGGGCTGGATGTAGGCTCCATGCGGGTCCCACTCTCTCCTACCTCCCCTGCCTCAGCACCTGTCTTTTGGAATTGATGCTGCATCCACGTTCAACGCCCGAGGCCCATCCATCTCCTACCATCTCCAGTCGTCTGAGAGCTGCTTCCTCCTCTGCCAGCTGGTAGGTGATGGGAGGACAGTGGAGCATGGGGCTCGCTCCTAGCTCCCTCATGTTTCGTCAGGGCTCAACTGGTGCTGCTCCCTGATGTTTCTTCTCATGTCGCTCCAGGGAAACCAGGTCAGAATAAAGTCCTCATGGGTGCCCCTCTTCCAGCTTGTAAGCTCTTCCAGGCTGCAGATCATATCGGCTTTTTCTCTCCACTGTTTTGGGGATGGTGGGGTTTGTTGTAGCCAGTATAGTGGTATTAATGCTTTTGCAGCGTCTAATAAATGGGCTATTAATTTATTTTTGCGCGGATGGAATTGTGTGGATGGTTTCCACAAAAAAAACATGTCTGGTGTGATTGTTAGTGCCGGGGAGAGGACCTTTAGGTCCTTTTCCACTTCCTTCCAAAACGCAGTAATACCTGAACACTCCCACCAGATGTGAAGAAAGGTTCCTACTTCGGCATCGCATCTCCAGCATCTGTTATGCGGAGCTAATTTGTAATTATATAGCCATTGGGGGGTTTTATACCACCTGACTAATAATTTAAAGTGGCTTTCTTGCATGAGTACACAAGGGGACAGTCCGTAGGCCATATCGAGAATTAATTTAGTGTCCGCCGTCGACAGGGAGATACCCAGCTCCTTTTCCCAAGAGGTTAGGAAATTAGGTTTGGTAAATATGGGGGGTGCTATAAAATTTTTTCTTATGGTGGATATTTTCCTGGCGTTGGGCGTAGGTGCTCCCAGACTATTTTCAAAACTTGTTTTAGGTCTAGTTGACTTATATGTGGACAGAAATTCCTTCATGATTTCTTTGACGTGTGCCGCCTGTAGGAAGGAGAGCGAGTTGTTGGGTGCCAGTGTGGTTAAGATGGCTTCTGGGGGATTGTGGGCTTGATTTTGAACGTCCTCTATCGTGCTATTCTCAAGCTGTTTCCATATACTGGAAGATCCTGGGTCGTGGTGGGTCCCTGCTAATCTGCTTAATCCACATATTGGTGTCAGTGGGGAGGGGTCTGGGGCTAGCAATTTTTTAAGTCTGTCCCAGATCTCGCAGGGGCCTCTGAGTAAGGGGTTAAAGCTTTTCGCTCTGTACTGGTTTTTAACTGGGAGCCATAGGTCCTCCAGCAAAGTGTCGCCGTGTGAGGCCATCGCCAACTTCTGTAATAGAAGGTCTCTGGGTGGATGTGTCAGCTCCATCCAGTAGCTAAGCTGAGTAGCATGGTAGTAGTCCTGGACGCTTGGCAAGTCCACCCCCCCCCCCTGACTTCCTTCTCGTCATCAAGCTATATGCGAGCCTGGGTCTTTTCTGTTTCCATACATAGCTCGTGAAGAGAGTTCTTAAGGATTTGAAGAAGGAGAGTGGGAGGTGAATAGGAATCATATGCATTCTGTAAATTATTATAGAGAGTATGTATGACTTTAGGATATTTTTCCTCCCGAACCACGACAGGAATGGGAGATCGTATGAGCGCAGGAGAGACTTGGGGGATCAAGGGTTGGAAATTATGCAGGTATAAGTCCTCGGTTTTTTTAGTAATCTTTACTCCCAAGTAGTCTATCGCTGTCTCCGACCATGTGAAGGGTGAGCTGGATCTCAACGGCGCACTTTGTGTTTTTGGGATTGAAATATTGAGGATTGTGGATTTGGTGAAGTTTACCTTGAAATTTGAGAGAGAGCCAAAGTCCTCCAAGAGTGCAATGAGTCTGGGGAGACTTTTCTCTGGTTTAGTGATTACAAACATTATATAGTCTGCAAATGCGGCCGACGACAATGTATGTGAGTGTACGCTCAGACCTCTAATATCCGGGTCCTGCCTTACCCATTGGAGGAGAGGCTCCATGGTGAGAATGAAAAGCATGGGGGAAAGAGGGCAGCCCTGTCGTGTTCCGTTGCGGATGTCGAACGGCGGCGAGAGTGCTTCATTTATTTTTAGTCTCGCGTGGGGTTTTGTGTAGAGAGAAAATATGGCTGTAATCAGGGAGGTGGGGAAATTAAATCTGTGGAGTACCCTTTCCATGAAGATCCAGCTCACCCTATCAAACGCTTTCTCCGCGTCGCTACTAACAAAGGCCATTGGGATTTTGCGAGTTTGGGCATACTTTGCGGCATGGAGTAATCTTACGCTGTTTTCCCTACCCTCTCTGCCTCTAACAAATCCAGCTTGTTCGGGGTCTATTAGTGCAGGTATAAGTTCTCCCATTCTCCTGGCCAAGAGTTTAGCCCATACTTTTATATCTTGGTTAATAAGAGAAATAGGCCTATAGCTGCTGCACTGTTCCGGATCTTTTCCTTCTTTTAGGATAAGAGTTATGTACGCCTCTTGCGCTTGTTTGGGCAGCTCTGCCCCGCTCAAGAGAGCGTTAAACAGTTCTGTTAATCTGGGAATTAGTTGCTCCTTAAAGGCTTTGTAGTAGGCTAGCGAAAGGCCATCCGGCCCTGGGCTTTTACCATGTGGGAAGGAATTTAAGACCTCTTCTATCTCCCTTTCTGTAACCGGGGTTAGTAGGCCCGACGCCTCTGCTTCTTCTAGTTCTGACAAGTCAAGGGATTTCAGGAGCGCATCTATTTTTTCGATAGTACTCTGTCGGGATAGGGGGCTGCCGTTCTCCTTCAGGTTATATAATTTTGAGTAGTAGGATTGAAATTCCTTCGCGATTTCATCAGTGGAGGAGACCGCCGTCCCCCTGTGTGTCTTTATAGAGAGGATCGCATTCCTGACCTTAGCTTTCTTTAGCAGTGCTGTCATAAGCTTACTGCCCCGGTTACCATGGGCATAGTAGGTTTGTTTGACATGCATATGTTTTTGTTGAACTTGTCTGTTAGGATACCACGCAGTTGGTGTCTTAGGGAGGCTAGCTCTTCTAGGTTATTTTTCTTCTGTGAGAGTTTGGCAACTCGTTCTAGATTTGCTATTTGGGAGAGTATTTTGTCTATTTTTTTCTGGTTCTGCTTTTTGACTCTCGAGCCGAGAGCTATTAAGAGGCCTCTCACGTAGGCTTTATGAGCCTCCCATACCATGGGTGTATCAACGCGTCCGTCTAAATTATTTTTGAAATATTCTTCTAAGAGGTTTCCTATGTTAATTCTTTACTCAAGGGAGTCCAGGAGGGAGATAATGAGCCATTTTCATTGTTTATTAGGCCCTGCCATGTACTTGATTGTGGGTGTGCTTGGTACTGCATCTCATTACCATTTACTTGAATGGAACTAAGCTACAGTACCAAACACAGCTGCCTGTTCAGACTACCTGCATAAACAATGAAGGGGATGTGGCAGCCCCCCATCAGTTAAAGACATGAAAAATCCCTTTAAGGAAAAACTCACTCAGAATCACAAGTACAGTGCAGAATGCAGTATGGCATAATGTTGTGCGCACAAGGCCTAAAAATAAACAGCAAATATTTGAATGTGACTAGAAAGTGGGCCTCCAGAGTCAGTTCTACTGGGGAGCCCTTGGTACCCCAGTCTGACACTGCTAGCAATAATGATTCTTCTTCCACAAAGCTATACATCAGTCTGTTCAGCTCCTATACCATGCTGGCTGTAGATCAGGCACTATGCTCAAAATTGCAGGTTTTCTTTATATTATATAGATGCTAAGACCTCCTGCCCACAGCCGGGTTGGATACTCGCAGCTGGATGCGACCCATGTCCCGGCATTGACCTCCCGCTTACCTGTCGGGCGTCTTCTCTCTCCGCTCTACGATGTGCTGGCTGGTTCACAGCCAGGCATGCGCAGAGCAGAGCGGGCGCGTCAGCAGTGACGTTTCTATGTGGGCCTCACAGAGGCTCGCAAAGAAATAGGACAGGCCGCAATTTTAATACTGTGCGGGTTTTCACGCGGTCAAACGCGGTTGTCAGCATAGGATTGCATAAACTAATGCAATCCTATGGCAGCATGCAACGACGGAAATTCCGCACAGAATTTAGCCGTGGAATTTCCATCTGTGGGCATTGGGCCAAAGAGCTTAATAACATACTTAGTCCCCCTGCACACAGGCGGAAATTCTGCAAAACGCAATCCTATCAAGACGGTCGCGATTTTTCCGGGTGAAAACATACGCGTAAAACAAATGGTGGCATGCTATATTTCTGTGGGGGTCTCACAGAGGCCAGCACAGAAATGTCTCTCCCTGCAGGGGCTCGGGTCGGGAGAATTCTCGCAGCGGGATCCGACCCGGCCGTCAGCAGGCGGCCTTACAGTGTAACAAATATAATATAAACAAAATGGAGATTGTTTTAATACAAGTCACAGTATTCAGTTCATGGCATATTACATGCAAACACATTATTATATATTTTATAAATCAGAAGCAAAGCTTATACGAACCGATACATGTAGGTTGAGGAATCCAGCCATCTTTAGTGCAAGTAGCTTCTCCATTTTTAATAGTGTTAAGTCCTTCATTACAAGTAATTTGTATTACATCATGATTTTTGTAGACAGGTTTTTTCAGACCATTCACTCTTCCGTTATCTACTTGTGGGAGTTTGCAACTAATTGCTACAAGAAAGTACAATAATTAGAGACTATATTGTTTTTTATGCAGCAAAACAAATGATTAGTATTCAACTACTGAGATGTTTATTTACTACACATAAAACAAAGAAAAAACGAAAACTGCAGAAATACATTCCTCATATGGAATATCACTATTTTTATTCTGTTTCTATTAGAGATGAGCGAGCACCAAAATGCTCGGGTGCTCGTTACTCGGGACGAAATTATCGCGATGCTCGAGGGTTCGTTTCGAGTAACGAACCCCATTGAAGTCAATGGGCGACCGGAGCATTTTTGTATTTCGCCGATGCTCGCTAAGGTTTTCATGTGTGAAAATCTGGGCAATTCAAGAAAGTGATAAGAACGACACAGCAACGGATAGGGCAGGCGAGGGGCTACATGTTGGGCTGCATCTCAAGTTCCCAGGTCCCACTATTAAGCCACAATAGCGGCAAGAGTGGGCCCCCCCCCAACAACTTTTACTTCTGAAAAGCCCTCATTAGCATGGCATACCTTAGCTAAGCACCACACTACCTCCAACAAAGCACAATCACTGCCTGCATGACACTCCGCTTCCACTTCTCCTGGGTTACATGCTGCCCAACCGCCCCCCCCCCCCCCCTGCACGACCCAGTGTCCACAGCGCACACCAAAGTGTCCCCGCGCAGCCTTCAGCTGCACTCATGCCACACCACACTCATGTCTATTTATAAGTGCGTCTGCCAGAGGAAAAGCAGGCACACACTGCAGAGGGTTGGCATGGCTAGGCAGCGACCCCCTCCCCATAAAAGGGGCGAGCCGATAGACCACAATGCTGTACAGAAGCAATGAGAAATCCAATCCTGTGCCACCTCCATCTGGAGCTGCACACGTGGGCATAGCAATGGGGAACCTATGTGCCACACACTATTCATTCTGTCAAGGTGTCTGCATGCCCCAGTCAGACCGCGGTTTTTTATAAATAGTCACAGCCAGGTCCAACTCCGCATTGAGAATTCCGTGTGCACCCACAGCATGGGTGGCTCACTGGAACCCACCGGCGGTACATAAAAATATCCCATTGCATTGCCCATCACAGCTGAGGTAATGTCGTGCTTAATGCAGGAGGGCTTCGGCCCACACTGCATGCCCCAGTCAGACTGGGGTTCTTTACACGTGGACAGATGTGGGTTAAACTCCGTGTGCACCTACAGCATGGGTGGCTCCCTGGAACCCACCGGTGGTACATAAAAATATCCCATTGCATTGCCCATCACAGCTGAGCTTAATGTCGTGGTTAATGCAGGTGGGCTTCGGCCCACACTGCATGCCCCAGTCAGACTGGGGTTCTTTACAAGTGGACAGATGTAGGTTAAACTCCGTGTGCACCTACAGCATGGGTGGCTCCTTGGAACCCACCGGTGGTACATAAATAAATCCCATTGCATTGCCCATGACAGCTGAGGTAATGTCGTGGTTAATGCAGGTGGGCTTCGGCCCACACTGCATGCCCCAGTCAGACTGGGGTTCTTTACAAGTGGACAGATGCAGTTACAACTCCGTGTGGACCCACAGCATGGGTGGCTCCCTGGAACCCACCGGCGGTACATAAATATATCCATTGCAGTGCCCTACTCAGCAGAGCTAACGTCAGATACAATACAGGTGGGCTTCGGCCCACACTGCATGCCCCAGTCAGACTGGTAATATGTACCTTAACAGTAACCTCATTGGTGGTAATGTGGTGGTGACTGCGGACCTGGTAGCACGGTTTTATGTAGTTGGTTTTCAGAATGTGGCCAGGATTAAGTGGGCCGTGGCGGGGGGATGGTGGTGGTGCTCTCTTGTTGTGTCGTTAAAGGTGAAATTCTTGGACTGCCACCAGACGGACCAATGCAAAGGTATTTGCCAAGAATGTTTTCATTGTTGGAGGAGGAGGGGGATGTTTTGGAGGCACTATGTGTCCTCTACACGTGTCCGTGGTTATATGCACCTTAACAGTAACAGCGTTGGTGGGAAATGGCCTCGCCGCCATCATGTCTTTGTGAAGCCTCTGTTTCCACACCCCAGTGACATACCATTAGCAGCGGTATAGGCAGAGCCCAGAATTATTAACATTTCAGTGGTAGCATTAGGGACAGGCCCCACTAACATATCACTAGCAGCAGTATAGGGGGAACTAAGACTGCGCTCCATTTCAGTAATAGTAGCACTCAAAACAGGCCCCATTAACATTCCAATTGCAGCAGTTTAGGGAGATAACAGTCTCTTTCACATTTCAGTAGCTGCAGTATAGACAAGGCCCCAGTTACATTTATATAGCTAAAGTGTAGGCCAACCCCACACACCTTTCTGTACCATGAGTGCAGGCGAAGAACATAGAAATTACTATGATTACACTGTAGGTGAGGGCCCAAAAAAATTGGTGTACCAACAGTACTAATGTACCTCAGAAAAAATTGGCCATGCCCAACCAAGATGGCAGGTGAAACCCATTAATCGCTTTGGTTAATGTGGCTTAAGTAGCAACTAGGCCTGGAGGCAGCCCAGTTTAACGAAAAATTGGTTCAAGTTAAAGTTTCAACGCTTTTAAGAGCATTGAAACGTATAAAAATTGTTTAGAAAAATTATATGAGTGAGCCTTGTGGCCCTAAGAAAAATTGCCCGTTCGGCGTGATTACGTGAGGTTTCAGGAGGAGGAGCAGGAGGAGGAATATTATACACAGATTGATGAAGCAGAAATGTCCCCGTTTTGGATCGTGATAGAGAACGATGCTTCCATCCGCGGGTGCAGCCTACGTATTGCTTAGGTATCGCTGCTGTCCGCTGGTGGAGAAGAGAAGTCTGGGGAAATCCAGGCTTTGTTCATCTTGATGAGTGTAAGCCTGTCGGCACAGTCGGTTGACAGGTGTGTACGCTTATCTGTGATGATTCCCCCAGCCGCACTAAACACCCTCTCTGACAAGACGCTAGCCGCAGGACAAGCAAGCACCTCCAGGGCATACAGCGCGAGTTCAGCCAACGTTTCCAGCTTTGACACCCAGTAGTTGTAGGTGGCAGAGGCGTCACGGAGGACGGTCGTGCGATCGGCTACGTACTCCCTCACCATCCTTTTACAGTGCTCCCGCCGACTCAGCCTTGACTGGGGAGCGGTGACACAGTCTTGCTGGGGAGCCATAAAGCTGTCCAGGGCCTTAAAGAGTGTTGCACTTCCTGTACATGCTGCTCGATCTTTGCACCTCCCCTGCTACCTGGCCCTCGGAACTGCGCCTTCTGCCACCAGCGGTGTCGGATGGGAATTTTACCATCAGCTTGTCCGCCAGGGTCCTGTGGTATAGCAACACTCTCAAACCCCTTTCCTCTTCGGGAATGAGAGTGGAAAGGTTCTCCTTATACCGTGGGTCGAGCAGTGTGTACACCCAGTAATCCGTAGTGGCCAGAATAAGTGCAACGCGAGGGTCACGAGAAAGACATCCTAACATGAAGTCAGCCATGTGTGCCAGGGTACCTGTACGCAACACATGGCTGTCTTCACTAGGAAGATCACTTTCAGGATCCTCCTCCTCCTTCTCCTCAGGCCATACACGCTGAAAGGATGACAGGCAAGCAGCATGGGTACCGTCAGCAGTGGGCCAAGCTGTCTCTTCCCCCTCCTCCTCATCCTTCTCATGCTCCTCCTCCTCCTCCTCAACGCGCTGAGATATAGACATGAGGGTGCTCTGACTATCCAGCGACATACGGTCTTCCCCCGCCTCCGTTTCCGAGCGCAAAGCATCTGCCTTTATGCTTTGCAGGGAACTTCTCAAGAGGCATAGCAGAGGAATGGTGACGCTAATGATTGCAGCATCGCCGCTCACCACCTGGGTAGACTCCTCAAACTTTCCAAGGACCTGGCAGATGTCTGCCAACCAGGCCCACTCTTCTGAAAATAATTGAGGAGGCTGACTCCCACTGCGCCGCCCATGTTGGAGTTGGTATTCCACTATAGCTCTACGCTGCTCATAGAGCCTGGCCAACATGTGGAGCGAAGAGTTCCACCATGTGTGCACGTCGCACAGCAGTCGGTGCACTGGCAGATTAAACCGATGTTGCAGGGTGCGCAGCGTGGCAGCGTCCATGTGGGACTTGCGGAAATGTGCGCAGAGCCGGCGCACCTTTACGAGCAGGTCTGACAAGTGTGGGTAGCTTTTCAGAAAGCACTGAACCACCAAATTAAAGACGTGGGCCAGGCATGGCACGTGCGTGAGGCTGCCGAGCTGCAGAGCCGCCACCAGGTTACGCCCATTGTCACACACGACCATGCCCGGTTGGAGGCTCAGCGGCGCAAGCCAACGGTCGGTCTGCTCTGTTAGACCCCGCAGCAGTTCGTGGGCCTTGTGCCTCTTATCTCCTAAGCTGAGTAGTTTCAGCACGGCCTGCTGACGCTTGCCCACCGCTGTGCTGCCACGCCGTGCGACACCGACTGCTGGCGACGTCCTGCTGCTGCTGACATATCTAGATTGAGAGACAGAGGTTGCGGAGGAGGAGGGAGCTTTAGTGGCGGAAGCATACACCGCCGAAGATACCACCACCGAGCTGGGGCCCGCAATTCTGGGGGTGGGTAGGACGTGAGCGGTCCCAGGCTCTGACTCTGTCCCAGCCTCCACTAAATTCACCCAATGTGCCGTCAGGGAGATGTAGTGGCCCTGCCCGCCTGTGCTTGTCCACGTGTCCGTTGTTAAGTGGACCTTGGCAGTAACCGCGTTGGTGAGGGCGCGTACAATGTTGCGGGATGTGGTCGTGCAGGGCTGGGATGGCACATCGGGAAAAGTAGTGGCGACTGGGAACTGAGTAGCGCGGGGCCGCCGCCGCCATCATACTTTTGAAGGACTCCGTTTCCACAACCCTATACGGCAGCATCTCCAGGCTGATAAATTTGGCTATGTGGACGGTTAACGCTTGAGTGTGCGGGTGCGTGGCGGCGTACTTGCGCTTGCGCTCAAACACTTGCTCTAGCGACGGCTGGACGGTGCGGTGCGAGACATTGGTGGATGGGGCCGAGGACAGCGGAGGTGAGGGTGTGGGTGCAGGCCAGGAGACGGTAGTGCCTGTGTCCTGAGAAGGGGGTTGGATCTCAGTGGCAGGTTGGGGCACAGGGGGAGAGGCAGCGGTGCAAACCGGAGGCGGTGAACCGCCATCGTCCCACCTTGTGGGGTGCTTGGCCATCATATGTCTGCGCATGCTGGTGGTGGTGAGGCTGTTGGTGGTGGCTCCCCGGCTGATCTTGGCGCGACAAAGGTTGCACACCACTGTTCGTCAGGCGTCTCTGTGAAAAACTGCCAGACCTTAGAGCACCTTGGCCTCTGCAGGGTGGCATGGCGCGAGGGTGCGCTTTGGGAAACAGTTGGTGGATTATTCGGTCTGGCCCTGCCTCTACCCCTGGACACCGCACTGCCTCTTGCAACCTGCCCTGCTGCTGCCCTTGCCTGCCCCTCTGAAGACCTGTCCTGAGTAGGCGTTGCAAACCAGGTGGGGTCAGTCACCTCATCGTCCTGATGCTCTTCCTCAGAATCCTCTGTGCGCTCCTCCCTCGGACTTACTGCCCTTGCTACTACCTCACCGATAGACAACTGTGTCCCATCGTCATCATCCTCCTCACCCACTGAAAGGTCTTGAGACAGTTGCCGGAAGTCCCCAGCCTCATCCCCCGGACCCCGGGAACTTTCCAATGGTTGGGCATCAGTGACGATAAACTCCTCTGGTGGGAGAGGAACCACTGCTGCCCAATTTTGAGCAGGGGCCCGAGAACAGTTCCTGGGAGTCTTCCCGCGCCTGAGCATGTGTCATTGTAGTGGAGTGAGGAGGCTGGGAGGAAGGAGGAGCAGCAGCCAGAGGATTCGGATTTGCAGCAGTGGACGGCGCAGAACTGTGGGTGGATGATAGGTTGCTCGAAGCACTTTCTGCCATCCACGACAGGACCTGCTCACACTGCTCATTTTCTAATAAAGGTCTCCCGCGTGGACCCATTAATTGTGCGATGAATGTGGGGACGCCAGAAATGTGCCTCTCTCCTAATCGCGCAGCAGTCGGCTGCGATACACCTGGATCAGGAGTTCGGCCTGTGCCCACACCCTCACTTAGGCCTACGCGTACTCGGCCGTGTCCACGTCCTCTAGGCCTACCCCTACCCCTCAGCATGCTGTATTACCAGTGATTTGATTTCCCAGCCAGGAAATAAATTGGCACAAGCCTGCTGTTAAACTTAGCTGGCTGCGTATGATTTTTGTTTAAGTTCTCCACCCAGCACACGCGTACCCAGAACGCTGAGGACTGTCAGAGGCAGGCCAAATAGAATTTTTGCCCTTTTTTTTTAAAGGAAAGGCCCACTGACTATATTCAATCAATAATAAATGTGTTGTGTGGCCCTGCTGTGTGTCACAGAACTGCAGTGTTGCACTGTTATTAACTGCAGCAGAGCGGTGATTTCCCAGCCAAAAAATAAATTGGCGCAAGCCTGCAGGCCAAATAGAATTTTTGCCCTTTTTTTTTTTTAGGAAAGGCCCACTGACTATATTTAATCAATTAATAAATGTGTTGTGTGGCCCTGCTGTGTGTCACAGAACTGCAGTGTTGCACTGTTATTAACTGCAGCAGAGCGGTGATTTCCCAGCCAGGAAATAAATTGGCGCAAACCTGCAGGCCAAATCGAATTTTTGCCCTTTTTTTTTTTTTAAAGGAAAGGCCCACTGACTATATTCAATCAATTAATAAATGTGTTGTGTGGCCCTGCTGTGTGTCACAGAACTGCAGTGTTGCACTGTTATTAACTGCAGCAGAGCGGTGATTTCCCAGCCAGGAAATAAATTGGTGCAAGCCTGCTGTTAAACTTAGCTGGCTGCGTATGATTTTTTTTTACGTTCTCCACCCAGCACACACGAACCCAGAACGCTGAGGACTGTCAGAGGCAGGCCAAATAGAATTTTTGCCCTTTTTTTTAAAAGGAAAGGCCCACTGCCTATATTCAATCAATAAAATATGTCTTCTGGCCCTCCCTACACAATTCTGTCCCTGGAGTATTACTGCAGGGCGCAATGCTCTGCACGGCGGATTTGGAAAAAAAAAAAAAGTGCAACACTGCTAACAGCAGCCTCCACAGTACTGCACACGGTTAGATGTGGCCCTAAGAAGGACCGTTGGGGTTCTTGAAGCCTACACTAACTCCTAACACTCTCCCTGCCTAACCACCACTTCTGTCCCTTTAGTATTACTGCAGGGCGCAATGCTCTGCACGGCCGATTTGGAAAAAAAAAAATGTGCACCACTGCAAAAGGCAGCCTCCACAGTACTGCACACGGTTAGATGTGGCCCTAAGAAGGACCGTTGGGGTTCTTGAAGCCTACACTAACTCCTAACACTCTCCCTATAGCAGCTCCAACACGATACCACTGTCCCTGATCTCTGTCACAACGCATCTGAGGCGAGCCGCGGGAGGGGCCGACTTTTATACTCAGGTGACACCTGATCTCCACAGCCACTCACAGCAAGGGGGTGGTATAGGGCTGGAACATCACAGGGGCAAGTTGTAATGCCTTCCCTGTCTTTCAATTGGCCAGAAAAGCGCGCTAACGTCTCAGAGATGAAAGTGAAAGTAACCCGAACATCGAGTGGTACTCGTTACGAGTAACGAGCATCCCGAACACCCTAATATTCGCCCAAGTATCAAGCTCGGACGAGTACGTTCGCTCATCTCTAGTTTCTATATTTCTTCAGTATTTCTGGGAACCGTGCATTGTTCACTCTGCAAATGTGTTGCTTCCAACTAAAATGTAATAAACATATGTTTTTTGCTTGCACTTGTGGCACTTTTAGTGCAGGACGCTTACGTTTTTCTTGCACGTTTTTTTCAAATGATTTTTATTAACGCGAAGGTCAATAGGACTTTCTAATGTTAAAAGCGCATTCCATCGCATGAAAATCACAATGCGTTTTTAGGCCTTATTTACACGAGCTACTAAATCGCACGACTTTGTAGCGCTACAAAAACATATGTATGTGAAGCCCATGGTTTCCAATGGGTTCTTTTAGGCTACAAAACATCTCTCATGTGAAAGAAGCCATTGGAAACTATGAGCTTCACATACATGTATTTTTGTAGCACTATAAAATTGAGGGATTTTGTAGCCCATGAAAATAAGGCCTAAAAACGCATTGTAATTTTCGTGCGATGCAATGCGTTTTTAACATTAGAAAGCCCCATTGATTTCCGTGTTAAAAAATGCAGCAAAATCGTATTAAAAAAATGCGTGAGAAAAACGCAAGTGTGCAGAAGCCCTTAACCCCTTAAGGACATGGCCTATTTTGGGCTTAAGGACACAACGATTTTTGGCGGATTTTCTTCTCCATTTTTCAAAACTCATAACTAAAGATGAGCGAGCACCAAAATGCTCGGGTGCTCGTTACTCGAGACGAACTTTTCGCGATGCTCGAGGGTTCGTTTCGAGTAACGAACCCCATTGAAGTCAATGGGCGACCCGAGCATTTTTGTATATCGCAGATGCTCGCTAAGGTTTTCATTTGTGAAAATCTGCAAAACCCAAGAAAGTGATGGAAACGACACAGCAACGGATAGGGCAGGCGAGGGGCTACATGTTGGGCTGAATCTCAAGTTCCCAGGTCCCACTATTAAGCCACAATAGCGGCAAGAGTGCCCCCCCCCCCTCCCAACAACTTTTACTTCTGAAAAGCCCTCATTAGCAATGCATACCTTAGCTAAGAACCACACTACCTCCAACAAAGCACAATCACTGCCTGCATGACACTCCGCTGCCACTTCTCCTGGGTTACATGCTGCCCAACCCCCCCCCCCCCCCCGCACGACCCAGTGTCCACAGCGCACACCAAAGTGTCCCCGCGCAGCCTTCAGCTGCACTCATGCCACACCACCCTCATGTCTACTTATAAGTGCGTCTGCCATGAGGAGGAACCGCAGGCACACACTGCAGAGGGTTGGCACGGCTAGGCAGCGACCCTCTTTAAAATGGGCGGGGCGATAGTCCACAATGCTGTACAGAAGCAATGAGAAATGCAATTCTGTGCCACCTCCATCTGGAGCTGCACACGTGGGCATAGCAATGGGGAACCTATGTGCCACACACTATTCATTCTGTCAAGGTGTCTACATGCCCCAGTCAGACCGTGTTTTTTTATAAATTGTCACAGGCAGGTACAACTCCGCAATGGGAATTCCGTGTGCACCCACAGCATGGGTGGCTCCCTGGAACCCACCGGCTGTACATAAATATATCCCATTGCATTGCCCATCACAGCTGAGGTAATAATGTCATGTTTAATGCATGTGGGCTTCGGCGCACACTGCATGCCCCAGTCAGACTGGGGTTCTTTAGAAGTGGACACATGCAGTTACAACTCCCTGTGGACCCACAGCATGGGTGGCTCCCTGGAACCCACCGGCGGTACATAAATATATCCCATTGCATTGCCCATCACAGCTGAGGTAATAAATTCATGTTTAACCCCTTGAGTGGCACGCCCGGAAGATTTCCGGGGACGAGCTCCACTGCTCATAGTGACATAGCCCGGAAGATTTCCGGGCTATGTATCACTATAGGAGCTGCAGAGCACAATGCCACAAGCTGTAACAGTGTGCTCTGCCTGCACAGACCCACACAGAGCAGTGCAAGGGCTTTGAAAAACCAGCAGAAGATATTGCCGACATGTCGGCAATGTCCTGCTTTGTGTACAAGTTGCCATAGAGACCATCGGCTTGTCAGAAGCAAGCCGATGGTCTCTGTGGCAGGGAGAGCTGGTTGTTAGCTGTCAGAGGACAGCTAGGTACTAGCTCTTACAGCAGAGATCAGAGAAAACCTCCGATCTCTGCTGTGTTAACCCTTTACATGCTGCAGTCTATGTGACTGCAGCATGTAAAGGGTTGTCACTGCAGCATGTAAAGGGCTGTCACCATCGGACCCCCGGAATGTGATCAGGGGTCGTGATGGGTCCCTGTGGAAGTCCCCTAAAGGGACAAAAAAAAAAATTTGAAAAAAATTAAAAAAAAAAAAAAAGGAAAAAAATTATTAAAAAAATTAAAAAAACACTTGTCTCCCTTTACTTTGTAAAAAATCAAAAATACAATCACCCATGTGGTATCCGTGTGCGTCGTAATGACCCAGAGAAGGAAGTTAATACATTATTTAACCCCTTAATGACATGGCCCCTTTTTTTCTTTTTTCCCCATTTCTTTTTTTCCTCCCCCCTGTTTAAAAAATCACAACTTGTCCCGCAAAAAACAAGCCCTCATATGGCCATGTCAATGGAAAAATGAAAAAGTTATGGCTCTTGAGACACAACTGCAAAACTAGTTGAAATTCAATGATTAGACCATTTTAAAAAACCTGCCCTGGTGGGCACGACAGGGTGGTAGGAAACCTGCCACTCAAGGGGTTAATGCAGGCGGTCTTCAGCCCACACTGCATGCCCCAGTCAGACTGGGGTTCTTTAGAAGTGGACATATGCAGTTACAACTCCGTGTGGACCGACAGCATGGGTGGGTGCCAGGAAGCCACCGGCGGTACATAAATATATCCCATTGCATTGCCCATCACAGCTGAGGTAATAAATTCATGTTTAATGCAGGTGGGCTTCGGCCCACACTGCATGCCCCAGTCAGACCGGGGTTCTTTAGAAGTGGACACATGCAGTTACAACTCCCTGTGGACCCACGGCATGGGTGGCTCCCTGGAACCCACCGGCGGTACATAAATATATCCCATTGCAGTGCCCAACACAGCTGATGTTACGTGAGCTGTAATGCAGGTGGGCAAAAAATCAATTTGATTACACTGTAGGCGAGGGCCCCCAAATTTGGTGTACCAACAGTACTAATGTACCTGAGAAAAATTGCCCATGCCCAACCAAGAGGGCAGGTGAAACCCATTAATCGCTGTGGTGAATGTGGCTTAATTGGTAACTAGGCCTGGAGCAGCAGCCCAGTAAAAATAAAAATTGGTTGAGGTGAAAGTTTCAACGCTTTAATGAACATTGAAACGTATAAAAATTGTTTAGAAAAATTATATGACTGAGCCTTGTGGGCCTAAGAAAAATTGCCCGTTCGGCGTGATTATGTGAGGTTTCAGGAGGAGGAGCAGGCGGAGGAGAAGGAATATTATACACAGATAGATGAAGCAAAAAGGTCCCCGTTTTGGATGGTGATAGAGAACGATGCTTCCATCCGCGGGTGCAGCCTACGTATTGTTTAGGTATCGCTGCTGTCCGCTGGTGGAGAAGAGAAGTCTGGGGAAATCCAGGCTTTGTTCATCTTGATGAGTGTAAGCCTGTCGGCACTGTCGGTTGACAGGTGGGTACGCTTATCCGTGATGATTCCCCCAGCCACACTAAACACACTCTCTGACAAGACGCTAGCCGCAGGACAAGCAAGCACCTCCAGGGCATACAGCGCGAGTTCAGGCCACGTGTCCAGCTTCGGCACCCAGTAGTTGTAGGGGGCAGAGGCGTCACGGAGGATGGTCATGCGATCGGCTACGTACTCCCTCACCATCCTTTTACAGTGCTCCCACCAACTCAGCCTTGACTGGGGACCGGTGACACAGGCTTGCTGGGGAGCCATAAAGCTGGCAAAGGCCTTGGACAATGTTCCCCTGCCTGCGCTGTACATGCTGCCTGATCTCTGCGCCTCCCCTGCTACCTGGGGCGCGGAAATGCGCCTTCGGCCACTAGCGCTGTCGGATGGGAAGTTTACCATCCGTTTGTCCACCAGCGCCCTGTGGTATAGCATCATTCTCGAACCCCTTTCCTCTTCGGGAATGAGAGTGGAAAGGTTCTCCTTATACCGTGGGTCGAGCAGTGTGTACACCCAGTAATCCGTAGTGGCCAGAATGCGTGTAACGCGAGGGTCACGAGAAAGGCATCCTAACATGAAGTCAGCCATGTGTGCCAGGGTACCTGTACGCAACACATGGCTGTCCTCACTAGGAAGATCCCTTTCAGGATCCTCCTCCTCCTCCTCTGGCCATACACGCTGAAAGGATGACAGGCAAGCAGCATCTGTACCCTCAGCAGTGGGCCAAGCTGTCTCTTCCCCCTCCTCCTCATGCTCCTCCCCCTACTCCTCCTCCTCCTCTGGCCATACACGCTGAAAGGATGACAGGCAAGCAGCATCTGTCCCCTCAGCAGTGGGCCAAGCTGTCTCTTCCCCCTCCTCCTCATGCTCCTCCCCCTTCTCCTCAACGCGCTGAGATATAGACATGAGGTTGCTCTGACTATCCAGCGACATACTGTCTTCCCCCGCCTCCGTTTCCGATTCCAAAGCGTCTGCCTTTATGCTTTGTAGGCAACTTCTCAAGAGGCATAGCAGAGGAATGGTGACGCTAATGATTGCAGCATCCCTGCTCAGCATCTGGGTAGACTCCTCAAAGTTTCCAAGGACCTGGCAGATGGCTGCCAACCAGGCCCACTCTTCTGTAAATAATTGCGGAGGCTGACTCCCACTACGCTGCCCATGTTGGAGTTGGTATTCCACAATAGCTCTATGCTGCTCATAGAGCCTGGCCAACATGTGGAGCGTAGAGTTCCACTGTGTGGGCACGTCGCACAGCAATCGGTGCACTGGCAGATGAAACCGATGTTGCAGTGTCCGCAGGGTGGCAGCGTGCGTGTGGGACTTGCGGAAATGTGCACAGAGCTGGCGCACCTTTCCGAGCAGGTATGACAAGTGTGGGTAGCTTTTCAGAAAGCGCTGAACCACCAAATTAAAGACATGGGCCAGGCATGGCACGTGCGTGAGGCTGCCGAGCTGCAGAGCCGCCACCAGGTTACGGCCGTTGTCACACACGACCATGCCCGGTTGGAGGCTCAGCGGCGCAAGCCAACGGTCGGTCTGCTCTGTCAGACCCTGCAGCAGTTCGTGGGCCGTGTGCCTCTTCTCTCCTAAGCTGAGTAGTTTCAGCACGGCCTGCTGATGCTTGCCCACCGCTGTGCTGCCACGCCGCGTGACACCGACTGCTGGCGACGTGCTGCTGCTGACACATCTTGATTGCGAGACAGAGGTTGCATAGGAAGAGGAGGGTGGTTTAGTGGAGGAAGCATACACCGCCGCAGATACCACCACCGATCTGGGGCACGCAATTCGGGGGGTGGGTAGGACGTGAGCGGTCCCAGGCTCTGACTCTGTCCCAGCCTCCACTAAATTCACCCAATGTGCCGTCAGGGACATATAGTGGTCCTGCCCGCCTGTGCTTGTCCACGTGTCTGTTGTTAAGTGGACCTTGGCAGTAACCGCGTTGGTGAGGGCGCGTACAATGTTGTGGGAGACGTGGTTGTGCAGGGCTGGGACGGCACATCGGGAAAAGTAGTGGAGACTGGGAACCGAGTAGCGCGGGGCCACCGCCGCCATCATGCTTTTGAAAGCCTCCGTTTCCACAAGCCTATACGGCAGCATCTCCAGGCTGATCAATTTGGCAATGTGCACGTTTAAGGCTTGAGCGTGCGGGTACGTGGCGGCGTACTTGCGCTCGCGCTCAAACAGTGGCGCTAGCGACGTCTGGACGCTGCGCTGAGAGACATTGCTGGATGGGGCCGAGGACAGCGGAGGTGAGGGTGTGGGTGCAGGCCAGGAGACGGTAGTGCCTGTGTCCTGAGAGGGGGGTTGGATCTCAGTGGCAGGTTGGGGCACAGGGGGAGAGGCAGTGGTGCAAACCGGAGGCGGTGGACGGGCATCGTCCCACCTTGTGGGGTGCTTGGCCATCATATGCCTGCGCATGCTGGTGGTGGTGCCTCCCCAGCTGATCTTGGAGTGACAAAGGTTGCACACCACTGTTCGTCGGTCGTCAGGCGTCTCTGTGAAAAACTGCCACACCGTAGAGCACCTTGACCTCTTCAGGGTGGCATGGCGCGAGGGGGGCGGTTTGGGAAACAGTTGGTGGATTATTCGGTCTGGCCCTGCCTCTACCCCTGGCCAATGCACTGGCTCGGCCTGTGCCCACACCCTGACTTGGGCCTCGGCGTCCTTGCCCGCGTCCACGTTCTCTAGACCTACCCCTCAGCATGGTGTATTACCAGTAGTGCAGAAACAGAACGCTGTAATTAAATGTGCCGCTTATTGGCCTGTGGTTGGAGGCTGACTTCGTTTTCGGAACGCCAGGAAATAATTTGGTGCAAGCCTGCTGTAACACTTAGCTGGCAGCGTATGATTTTGTAGAACTACTACTCCCAGCACAGACAGACCCAGAACACTGAGCACAGTGGCAGGCAGGCCAAATAGATTTTTTGCCCAATATTTTTTAGAAAAGGCACACTGCCTATATTCAATGAATATGTCTTCTGTCCCTGCCTCCACACTTCTGTCCCTGGAGTATGTCACAAAACTGCAGAGTGTTGCACTGTCAACTGCAACACAGCGGTGATTTCAGAGCCCAGACAGAGCCAGGAAATAATTTGGCGCAAGCCTGCTGTAACACTTAGCTGGCTGCGTATGATTTTGTAGAACTACTACACCCAGCACAGACAGACCCAGAACACTGAGCACAGTCACAGGCAGGCCAAATAGATTTTTTGCCCAATATTTTTTAGAAAAGGCACTCTGCCTATATTCAATGAATATGTCTTCTGTCCCTGCCTCCACACTTCTGTCCCTGGAGTATGTCACAGAACTGCAGATTGTTACACTGTCAACTGCAACACAGCGGTGATTTCAGAGCCCAGACAGAGCCAGGAAATAATTTGGCGCAAGCCTGCTGTAATACTTAGCTGGCTGCGTATGATTTTGTAGAACTACTACACCCAGCACACACAGACCCAGAACTCTGAGCACAGTGACAGGCAGGCCAAATAGATTTTTTGCCCAAATTCTTTTAGCAAAGGCCCACTGCCTTTATTCAATCAATAATATTAATATGTCTTCTGTCCCTGCCTACGCACTTCTGTCCCTGGAGTATTACTGCAGGGCGCAATGCTCTGCACGGCCGATATACAAAAAAAAAAAAAAAGTGCACCACTGCAAAAAGCAGCCTCCACAGTACTGCACACGGTTAGATGTGGCCCTAAGAAGGACCGTTGGGGTTCTTGAAGCCTACAATAACTCCTAACACTCTCCCTATAGCAGCTCCAACACGATAGCACTTTCCCTCAGCTATGTCAGAACGCATCTGTGGCGAGCCGCAGGAGGGGCCAATTTTTATACTCGGGTGACACCTGATCTCGCCAGCCACTCACTGCAGGGGGGTGGTATAGGCCTTGAACGTCGCAGGGGGAAGTTGTAATGCCTTCCCTGTCTTTCAATTGGCCAGAAAAGCGCGCTAACGTCTCAGAGATGAAAGTGAAAGTAACCCGAACATCGCGTGGTACTCGTTACGTGTAACGAGCATCTCGAACACGCTAATACTCGAACGAGTATCAAGCTCGGATGAGTACGTTCGCTCATCTCTAGTGAAGATCGTTACATTTGGAAAAAAAAAAAATTACATTTTTGATGCCAGAAATTGAGTATATCCCAAATGGTATCAGGGTTACTAGTCCCTTAGTAAACCAGTAGTTAACCATCATTTGTGCCGTGGTTATGGTTGTAGTTTGTAATAATAATATTTCCTCTCCTGTTTGCAGTATCTTTTCGTGCACGTACCAGAGATGGTGTGGGGCCCCCTAATGTCATGCTCCCTCAAGGGGTCATGAAAATACTTCATAGAGCACAAATTAAACATCTTTCAGTTTCCAGACTAGCTAAGTATGAGACTGCCCTGCTAGCACCCTCACATATCGCAATCAAGAGGGGTATAGTTCCAAATGCTATTTTATATCTTTTACTGAATTCAGAAGGTTGAAAGGAAGGGGCGGCATGCGCAGACCATGACATTAAATAACAAGCTCATGATTGTATGATTGTCGGAAGATTCATGAAAAGAGAAACTAGGGGTCCTAATAAAAATTATGTTGAAACTGCCATGGTTAATGTAAATTTTGAGTTTTTTTCCCATAGATGGTTCCAAATATCGTGGAAATGTACAAGCAAAACAGGCTATGCAGTGGTAACTGACAGAAAGGGGTAATTATACAAAAACCACTCTTTTCCTCGTCAGAGACTCAGTTACTCAGGAAATAGAGGTGATGGCGCTCACTGAAATATGTAAGCTGACTGCAGGTAGGTCTGTCAATGTCTGCACCGACTTAAGGTACACATTTGGAATCGTACACGATTTCACATCCTTTGTGGCACAGTGGAAGTTTCATGGGGTCCTTGAGTAAGCCAACCAGAATGCAGAAGTAGTGTTTTTGTTCTACAAGGTTTTAGCTCTTTCCGCACAGGTGACTTATCATCAAAGCCCAGGCTTATGCCAAAGAGACAACTACTGAGGCTGGAAGGAACCAGAGAGCAGGCACCGCAGCAGCCTGACTTCCCTTGAATGAGGTAACAGCTTGTAACCTGCTTGCACCTGAAACGGGTGTAGATATTTCTCTGTTGCTTTAATTGCAGGAACAGGCCTCAAAAGAAGAAAAAGGAGGAGTGGAAAAGTGAACAGAACGCTACTAGGGTCTGGCAGGAAAGGTAAATGCCTGTGCCATGCTGTGCTCCATGATGTCACACCTGATCCAAGAGCTAAGCCATTCATCCAAGGAGGTAATGTGGGGTATAGTGTCTTCTGTTTGGCTTACCCCAGGGTTGAACACTGCTGCGAGATGGTTTGTACTAGGTAGGTGTTTGGAGTTTGTTGGTTTGCACAGACCTCTTTTCATGTTTGTTGGAGGCGTAGCTTGAAAAAAAAAAGATTTTTTTTTAACACCCCAAGAATATGACTAAAGAAATTGTTTTATGGAAGTAATTTTGAATATTTGATACACCAGAAGTCATAGTAAATCATAGAGGTAAAACATTTTATTAGTCATCTACTCGGTTAGAATCACGCCTAATTGTAAGACTAAGTTGAGTCCCTATGAAGGTTTTGTTTGGTAGGACTGCTGTAATATGCTTATGCTTATTCCAGGCCAAAACGGAGGGCCTCACCTCCCACATGAGTGCCTTATATCAGGAGTTACATCAACTGTCACTCATAAATGTGCATTCTCCTTATTTCCTGATCAAGAGTCGCATAGTTTGCTTTCAGGTGGTTGGGTTGTCCTAAAAAGACGCAAGGAAGAGCTTGGAATCAAGATACAAAGAACCTTTTCAAGTGCTGTGTTAACCACTACAACCTCAGTAAAACTTGAAGAAAAGCTAATTTGGGTTCATGTCAGACATTGAATAAAGATTATCAAGAGAGGAGACAAATGTGGCCCATAAGGTGGCCGTAAGTCTACTAAGGATTCAGCCATATTGTGTAATCAGACAAATGTTAACATGTAACAAATAGAGATGAGCGAGCGCACTCGTTCGAGCATTAGGGTGTTCAAGATGCTCGTTACTCGAGGCGAGCACCACACGTGACTCGACTCCATTACATTTCCTTCCCTGAGAAATTTGCGCCCTTTTCTGGCCAGTAGAAACACAGGGAAGCCATTACAACTTCCTCCTGTGACGTTCCAGCCCTATCCCACCCCCCTGCAGTGAGTGGCTGGCGAGATCCAGTGACCCCAGAGTATTTAAATCTGCCCCGCCCGCGGCTCGCACAGACACACGCTAAAAGAGATCAGGGAAAGTGCTGCGGATGCTTCTGCTGCTATAGGGACAGTGTTAGCGTCTTCAAGAACCACAACGGCCCTTCTTAGGGCCACAGCTCAGCTAGTGCATTACTGTTGTGGCTGCTGTGAGCAGTTTTGCACATTTTTTTTTTTTTTTATGTATATCAGGCTTGCAGGCTGTAGTGTTCTCAGACTGCAGTCTGTACTTGAGTATAGGGGCAGTATTGGTCAGGTAGGGACAGTGGTAGTGTAGAATCCTGTCTACAAGTACCCCAACGGTTCTTCTTAGGGCAACCTGCGACCGTGTGCATTTAACTCCGTGGTTGCTGGGAGTTGTAGTACCTCTGTATTGCACAGCCTAGCCTGCGTGCAGCCTTCATTTAAACATTTTTCTGTCCGCACCTTGCGTTGCCTCAGTTCACTCTGCCTCTAAGTGTATGCCAAGAAACCACACATTTTCTACAACGCTCTGTTATACGTGTGCTGTCTCAGATGTTCACGGTCTGCCGGACGCGCATAGATTGAAAGTGCAATACACACTGCCCAGCCTCAGCCTGCATTGCAGAGTAAAATAAGGAGATTTTTTAAAAAAATTCCTTTTTATGGCTAACGCTTACCCAGTGCATTTGCCTGCGTGGCCTGTGGGACTTCACGCCCATCCAAACTGCGTAGTTTCACAGCCCAGCCTGCATGCAGCCTTCCTTATAATTTATCTCTGGCTTCATTTAGCGTTATATTACCGCTGGCAGCCACCAACTGCGCGGCAATAATTCACAGACATTTTTACACCGCTCTGTCTCTTAATCCAGCATGCTGAGGGGTAGGGGTAGGGGCAGAGGACGTGGACGCGGTCGAGGACGTGGAGTCCCAAGTGAGGGTGTGGGCATAGGACGAGTTCCTGATCAAGGTGAATTGCAGCCGGCTGCTGCGGGACTAGGAGAGAGGACAGTTTCTGGGGTCCCCAGCTTCATATCGCAATTTTTGGGTCCACGTCGTAGACCTTTATTAAAAAATGAGCAGTGTGAGCAGGTCCTGTCGTGGATGGCAGAAAGTGCATCCAGCAATCTATCGACCACCCAGTCTTCTACGCCGTCCACTGCTGCAACTCTGAATCCTCTGGCTGCTGCTCCTCCTTCCTCCCAGCCTCCTCACTCCATGAAAATGACACATTCTGAGGAGCAGGCAGACTCCCAGGAACTGTTCTTGGGCCCCTGCCCAGATTGGGCAGCAATGGTTCCTCTCCCACTGGAGGAGTTTATCGTGACCGATGCCCAACCTTTGGAAAGTTCCCGGGGTCCGGGGGATGAGGCTGGGGACTTCCGGCAACTGTCTCAAAAGCTTTCAGTGGGTGAGGAGGACGATGACGATGAGACACAGTTGTCTATCAGTGAACTGCTGGAACTGAAATGTTACTGGGGTCTATCTGCACTGCTGGAACATAAATGTGACTGGGGCATGTCGCAACTGATACTACTGAACTGTTACTGGGGTCTGTCTATACAGATACTACTGAAATGTTACTGGGGTCTGTGTATACTGCTGCAAATGAAATGTTAGTGGGGTCTGTTGTCACTGCTACCAATTAAATGTTACAGAGGTTTGTGCATACTCTTACCACTGAAATGTTACTAATTCTCGGCTCTGCCTATACTGTTGCTACTGCAATGTTACAGAGTAGTGGAAATGGAGGTTTCCCAAAGACATGATGGTGGCGAGGCCGCGCTACTAGGTTCCCCAGGCGCGACAACTTTTCAGCGACGCGGTCACTGGGAAGGTGCATATAACCACGGACACAGGACACGTACTGCCTCAAAATCTTCCACGTCCTCCTCCTCCAACAATGAAAACATTCTTGGCAAATGCTTTCGCAGTGGTCCGTCTGGCGGCAGTCCAAGAATTTCACCTTAAACGACACAATAAGGAAGCCCCCCACCACAGCCCACTTAATCCTGGCTGCATTCCGAAAACCAACGGAATAAAACCGCGCTAATAGGTCCACAGTCGCGACCACCATCCCACCAACGCGGTTACTGGGAAGGTGCATATAATCACGTACACTGGGATAGGAAACGTACTGCCTCAAAAACATCCCTGTCCTCCTCCTACAACAATGAATACATTCTTGGCAAATGCTTTCGCAGTGGTTCATCTGGCGGCAGTCCAAGAATTTCACCTTAAACGACACAATAAGAAAGCCCCCCACAACGGCCCACTTAATCCTGGCCACATTCCGAAAACCAACAGAATAAAACCGCGCTAAAAAGTCCACAGTCGCGACCACTATCCCACCAACGCGGTTACTGGTAAGGTGCATATAACCACGGACACTGGGACAGGACACGTACTACCTCAAAAACATCCCCGTCCTCCTCCTCCAACAATGAAAACATTCTTGGCCGAAGCCCACCTGTATTTAATCTGACGTTAGCTCTGCTGTCCAGGGCACTGCAATGGGATTTATTTATGTACCACCGGTGGGTTCCAGGGAGCCACCCATGCTATCGGTCCACAGGGACTTCACATAGGGGATTTGTACCTGCCTGTGTCTATGAATTAAATAACCCGGTCAGGCTGGGGCATGCAGTGTGGGCCGAAGCCCAGCTGCATTTAATCTGACGTTACCTCAGCTGTGCTGGGCAATGCAATGGGATTTATTTATGTACCGCCGGTGGCTTCCTGGGACCCACCCATTCTGTCGGTCCACACGGAGTTGAAACTGCATGTGTCTACTTATAAAGAACCCCAGTCTGACTGGGGCATACAGTGTGGGCCAAAGCCCACCGGTATTTAATCTGACGTTACCTCAGCTGTGCTGGGCAATGCAATGGGATTTATTTATGTACCGCCGGTGGCTTCCTGGGACGCACCCATGCTGTGGGACCACACAGACTTCACATTAGGGAGTTGTACCTGCCTGTGTATACTTATAAAAAAAAAACAGTCTGACTGGGGCATGCAGTGTGGGCCAAAGCCCACCTGTATTTAATCTGACGTTAGCTCTACTATCCGGGGCACTGCATTGGGACAAACTACAGGAGCAATAAAGCGCTAATGAGACGTACACAGCTACGCTAGCATTGGAGTCCGCTGTTGGCCCACGGTTGCTGAGGGTTTGTACAGAGGCCTATGTCCTGGGTGCAGTGAAAGTCCGCTTCCTGCCTTGGATTGCTGAATCTGTGGGCCGAGGCCTATGCCGTGGGCGTGGTGCAAGTCTGCCATGTTTGGCTGCTCAGATCAATTGTTTGTTCATGCCTTGGGTTTCCAAAGACCCACCTATGCTGTTGGTGCAAAATTCCCATCGCTGTGTTTGACCTGTCTGGCACAAAGACACTGACTGACTTGGGTAGGGGGCAGAGCGCAGACGGCTTTCCCCTTGCAGTGTCGATTGAGCTATGCGACACCTTGACAGGATGAATACTGTGTGGCACATGGATTCCCCATTGCTATGCCCACGTTTGCAGCTCCTGACGGAGGTGGCACAGGATTGGATTTCTCATTGCTTCTGTACAGCATTGTGGGCTATGGCCCCGCCCCATTTAAAGAGCGTCACTTCCTGGCCATGCCAACCCTCTGCAGTGTGTGCCTCCGGTTGCTCCTCAAAGCAGACGCACTTATAAATAGACATGAGGGTGGTGTGGCTATGGGGCCAGCGTGTGGCATGAGGGCAGCTGAAGGCTGCACAGGGACACTTTGGTGTGCACTGTGGACACTGGGTCGTGCGGGGGGGTTGGGCAGCATGTAACCCAGGAGAAGAGGCAGGGGGGGTGTCCCGCAGGCAGTGCTTGTGCTTAGTTGGAGGTAGTGTGGTGCTTAGCTAAGGTGTGGCTTACTAATGAGGGTTTGTCCGAAGTAAAAATTGTTAGGGGGGGGGGGGCACTCTTGCCGCTATTGTAGCTTAATAGTGGGACCTGGGAACCTGAAATGCAGCCCAGCATGTTGCCCCTCGCCTGCCCTATCCGTTTCTGTGTCGTTTCCAGCACTTTCTTGGGTTTTGCAGATTTTCACCAATGAAAACCTTAGAGTGCATCGGCGATATACAAAAATGCTCGAGTCGCCCATTGACTTTAATGGGGTTCGTTACTCGAAACGAACCCTCGAGCATCGCGGAAAGTTCAACTCGAGCAACGAGCACCCGAGCATTTTGGTGCTCGCTCATCTCTAGTAACAAACAATATAACCTGAAATCACACCTTGGTAAGCTGGTCGCAATAGACATGTTTTGTCATCTAAACTATGAACAAGATGGCTTATGCAGAAAACCGGAAAAAGATCAATCTTTTAGGAGCCATCTACCTAGAATACCATTGGCAAAATGTAATGTGTTGTGAGGTATTTTCCTTATCCTGGATATCAACCAGCAGTAGGAAGGAATAAGGTAGGAGACAGGGAAAGGGCGGTGGCTTGGGGTGTCACCCTTGCAGGAGGCATTCCCTTGGTGGAGGTGACAGCTAGGGTCCCCTGTAGGCGGTTGGGAAAGCCCCAAGAACACACATAGGAAGAAAAAACTATCCAGGAGAATGAAAATACCCACAAAAAAGGAGGGAATTGTGGAAGATGGCTGATAGGTTCGCCATTTTGTCTGTATTTTCTGTTGTCAGCTGTGAAGATGCTATATTGTGTCTCTTATCTAATCCTCCGGAGGAAGGGAACATCACCCCCCCCCCCCACCTCCACAAGAATTGAAGGAGTAATGCTGTGTGTCCATAAACTGGTCAAACTGGTTCTAACTGGCAGAAACCTATCTAGGAATGTCTTTGTGTAGAGGGACAGGAAATGGCTGACTGTAAGAGAGACACCGGAAGTATCTCCTTCACACAACCAGTGAAGAATGAACAGAGCATGCTCAAGGGAAGCTCCTCCCGGGTGAATGATCTCACAGCTACCTCACAAATATCTCCCTCTGATAATTACCAATCAGCACACTAAATAATGTAACTGTATCCTAAATTACCCAACTTCCTGTGTTGAAACTTTATTTAAACTTTTACCCGCCTAAATAAAGACGGATTTTTGGGACACATGATGTAGACGTGTGGTCTTTGAAAGGCTCTCCTAGCCTGTACATTATTTCTATCTAATTTGGCACACACAGTATATCAAATAGCGAAAATTGCGCTAACACAGTCAATGGAAGCCATCCATCCCGCGATACTTCTGCTGTGGGCACAGTGGAAGTATCACACGAAATTGTGTCCTGCGCATGTGCGCCGGCACGCTGGTCAAGACTCTCGCCGCAGATCCAAAGAGGTTAGTATAGGGTCTCTTTGAGGGCACCGGGGCTGATTCTGCTGTGATATTTCGCAGTGAGAATCCGACCCGGCCGTGGGCATTAGGACTTGCAAGTACAGTGCATAATGCAGTATGGCATAATGTTGTGTGCACAAGGCCTAAAGATAAATATTTGCATGTGGTTATAAAGTGGGCTTCCAGAGTCAGTTCTACTGGGAAGCCCTTGGTACCCCAGTCTGACACTGCTAGCAATAACGATTCTTCTTCCGCAAAACTATACATCAATCTGTTCAGCTCCTATACCATGCTGGCCGTAGACCAGGCAATATGCTCAAAATCGCTGGTTTTCTTTATATTATACAGATGTTAAGAGCCCATTCATTAATGACGGCAAAATCATTAATCGCAAAATACTGGAAAAACCCATCCCCCCCGGAATTAGGGGAGTTCAAGGTCCGTATGACAGAACAACATACATATGAGAAATGGTTGGCCTTTCGTGATAATTCTAGAAGTCAATTTAAGGAGGCGCTGGAACTCTGGGAAAAATATATAAACGAATAAGCTCAATTTCTACAAAGATGCCAGGTTATCTGTTGTTTGTTTACCCTTTTATGTTACCATTCCCTACTTTACCCCTTGTGATAACAGAAATCACTCTATATAGAAAAAAACATTTCAAATTAAAACCTGTTACAGCATTTATAAATAATTAATAGAGGGCACCATACAAAGACTACACAATACCAAAATGTGGTGTGCGACTGATAATCCTACCAAGGGGAGGAATAGAGACCACAGTAAACAACCACTAAATTTGCTGTACAATGGACTCAAGATGCATACCACTGTATAGTTAACCCCATTACCGCAAGGATATAACATTGCGATGCAACTTACTATTAAATGAGAAACAAATATGTATACCAATGTATAAGCTTAGGTCAACAAACATAGTCGGTGTAAACAAGGTATATACTTGACTGTAACTTATAATATGCAATGTTGATGTTCAAGATCATTTACCTAATGCTGTATTGTAATCTAAAACTACAACTCTAATAAAAATTATTGAAAGGAAAAAAAAAAAAGTTTAGCTTTGAATTACCTTTGCATTCACTTTTCGCAATAGGCCACCAAGTGCCTTCAACACATGCCATTTTAATAGGTCCATCCTGGGTGTAACCTGGGAGGCAGGCAAAATTTGCCACCTTGCCAGGTGGGTAGGTTTCTTCATTCCATTCACCTTGTAATTGAACTCCTTCAATTCCCTCAGGCTTTGGACAGCGATCTACAATGAGAGAAATAGATATCAAATAAAGTCTTCTCTGTATCATTAGGAGGCTAAGAAAAATCTACTTCATTAAGAAACTAAGAAAGAATTTCCTAACTTTTCAGCAGTGAGTCAATAATGCTATATAACTTCATGCCTTGAACTCAAATCCCCCCTAGGAGCAGCGTCCTTACTCACAGAATGCAATACACGTCATAGATGTCACTATTATTTCCAGAGGTCGTCACACATTATGCTGGCGGTTCAATACTCCACATTACATTACTCAAAATACATTACTCTGATCCATACTGCTGCTCTGTCATGTGCCTCACTGTGCCATTACACATCCTGAGTACTGTCATAAACACACATTAACACTTTACATTCTAAAGTTTATGCATTATACTTTACATAACACGTCATATGGACCATTAAACCTTGCAAAGCCGTGCTCTAACCTAAACTATGGTGCTATTATCATAGTCCCATGAGTCCATTTACCCCACCCTGGCCAGTGATTTTATATAACATTGTCTCTGGAACCATAAACCACTCATTCTTGTATGATACGTCTTCAGACACTCGCTTCCACTTCTCTGTGTTCTCCGGCACTACGGGGAGGGAGACTCCCTCTCCTCCCATGCACTGTGGACCTGTTCACCCCAGCATGGGGTAACTGTCCACCGTGCAACCCCTTTGCAATGGCTGCTACCACGATGCTCAGCTCTGCCACATCTGTGTCCCGTCATCTACTGTCTGCCCTGAGTCTGGAGCTGTGACGCAGCTCCTTATTAGTTATAGTGGGCACCTGTGGCTCCACACTTTCCTGAGCTTATTGGGGAGGGGCGGGTTTCAACCCTCCAATAACCGTTTCAGTGGGGCCAGATCTACATAGCAGTAATGTGATTAGCACTGATAGGACCTGAGCCCTCTCCTTCAGACTCATAGAAGCTTCAATATTATGGTGCTGTGTGCTACTTCTCTTCTCCTCCATGGCTCTGATTCTTGGCTGGCAGAGAAGGGACACACATTGCACTTCCCAGTGCTCTCTCCAGCAGGCCTCACTATCTTCGCTCTCCCAGTGGCATCTCAGACCGTGAGGGGGCGGGGCTACACAAAGATGCTGCTGCTATGTATGGGGGAGTGCTGTTCAGGGCTACCCCCTTACAGCTGAACTCACACACCCAAGAAACTTGGGTGTAACTCGCATCTAACAGCACATGGACACTTGTCTCTGTGCTGTCCTATGTCCATGAGCAATGCACATTGCATGTCCTATTTTTGCCCCGGAAAATAGACAAAAATAGGATATGCAGTCAATTTTTTCACCATGATCATTGGTACATGCAAAGAAAAATCATTCAAGGAGATAGCCACAGAAGGAAGGCCTAATTTATAACAGGAAAAATACCAGTACAACTCTGGTAGTCAAGCAAACCAACCTGTCTAAGGATGGGTTTAGAGTTGAGCGAACGTACTCGTCCGAGCTTGATACTCGTTCGAGTATTAGCGTGTTCGAGATGCTCGTTACTCGTGACGAGTACCACGCGATGTTCAATTTACTTTCACTTTCATCTCAGACGTTAGCGCGCTTTTCTGGCCAGTAGAAAGACAGGGAAGGCATTACGACTTCCCCCTGCGACGTTCAAGCCCTATACCACCCCCCTGCAGTGAGTGGCTGGCGAGATCAGGTGTCACCCGAGTATAAAAATCGGCCCCTCCCGCGGCTCGCCACAGATTTGTTCTGACATAGAGGAGGGAAAGTGCTGTTGGTGCCGGAGCTGCTATAGGGAGAGTGTTAGGAGTATTTTTGGCTTCAAGAACCCCAACGGTCCTTCTTAGGGCCACATCTAACCGTGTGCAGTACTGTGGAGGCTGCTTTTTGCACATTTTTTTTTATTTTGTATATCGGCCGTGCAGAGCATTGCGCCCTGCAGTAATTATACATAGTGCAGGGCCAGTAGTGGTGAGGCAGGGACAGAAGACATATATTGTGAGGCAGGGACAGAAGACATATATTGTGTGGTAGGGACAGAAGACATATATTGTGAGGCAGGGACAGCAGACATATATTTATTGAATATAGGCAGTGGGCCTTTGCAAAAACATTTGGGGAAAAAAATCTATTTGGGCTGCCTGTGACTGTCCTCTGTGTACTGGGTCTGTGCTGGGTGTAGTTGTCCTCCTAATTCATACGCAGCCAGCTAAGTGTTACAGCAGGCTTGCACAAAATTATTTCCTGGCTCTGTGTTGGCTGTTAAATCACCGCTGTATTCCAGTCCACAGTGCAGCGTGTCTGCAGTTATTTTACATACTCCAGGGCCAGTAGTGGTGACGCAGGGACAGAAGACATATACAGTGTATATAGGCAGTGGGCCTTTCCAAAAACATTTGGGGAAAAAAATCTATTTGGGCTGCCTGTGACTGTCCTCTGTGTACTGGGTCTGTGCTGGGTGTAGTTGTCCTCCTAATTCATACGCAGCCAGCTAAGTGTTACAGCAGGCTTGCACAAAATTATTTCCTGGCTCTGTGTTGGCTGTTAAATCACCGCTGTATTCCAGTCCACAGTGCAGCAGTCTGCAGTTATTTTACATACTCCAGGGCCAGTAGTGGTGACGCAGGGACAGAAGACATATACCGTGTATATAGGCAGTGGGCCTTTCCAAAAACATTTGGGGAAAAAAATCTATTTGGGCTGCCTGTGACTGTCCTCTGTGTACTGGGTCTGTGCTGGGTGTAGTTGTCCTCCTTATTCATACGCAGCCAGCTAAGTGTTACAGCAGGCTTGCGCAAAATTATTTCCTGGCTCTGTGTTGGCTGTTACATCACCGCTGTATTCCAGTCCACAGTGCAACAGTCTGCAGTTATTTTACATACTCCAGGGCCAGTAGTGGTGACGCAGGGACAGAAGACATATACAGTGTATATAGGCAGTGGGCCTTTCCAAAAACATTTGGGGAAAAATAGTGGGTCTGTGCTGGGTGTAGTTGTCCTCCTAATTCATACGCAGCCAGCTAATTGTTACAGCAGGCTTGCGCAAAATTATTTCCTGGCGTTCCGTAAGCGAAGTCAGCCTCCAACCACAGGCCAATAAGTGGCACATTTAATTACAGCGTTCTGTTTCTGCACTACTGGTAATGCACCATGCTGAGGGGTAGGGGTAGGCCTAGAGGACGTGGACGCGGGCGAGGACGCGGACGCCCAAGTCAGGGTGTGGGCACAGGCCGAGCCAGTGCGGTGGCCAGGGGTAGAGGCAGGGCCAGACCGAATAATCCACCAACTGTTTCCCAAAGCGCCCCCTCGCGCCATGCCACCCTGCAGAGGTCAAGGTGCTCTACGGTGTGGCAGTTTTTCACAGAGACGCCTGACGACCGACGAACAGTGGTGTGCAACCTTTGTCGCGCCAAGATCAGCTGGGGAGGCACCACCACCAGCATGCGCAGGCATATGATGGCCAAGCACCCCACAAGGTGGGACGAAGGCCGTTCACCACCTCCGGTTTGCACCACTGCCTCTCCCCCTGTGCCCCAACCTGCCACTGAGATCCAACCCCCCTCTGAGGACACAGGCACTACCGTCTCCTGGCCTGCACCCACACCCTCACCTCCGCTGTCCTCGGCCCCATCCAGCAATGTCTCTCAGCGCAGCGTCCAGACATCGCTAGCGCCACTGTTTGAGCGCAAGCGCAAGTACGCCGCCACGCACCCGCACGCTCAAGCGTTAAACGTGCACATTGCCAAATTGATCAGCCTGGAGATGCTGCCGTATAGGCTTGTGGAAACGGAGGCTTTCAAAAGCATGATGCGACGGCGGCCCCGCGCTACTCGGTTCCCAGTCGCCACTACTTTTCCCGATGTGCCGTCCCAGGCCTGCACGACCACGTCTCCCGCAACATTGTACGCGTCCTCACCAACGCGGTTACTGCCAAGGTCCACTTAACAACGGACACGTGGACAAGCACAGGCGGGCAGGGCCACTATATCTCCCTGACGGCACATTGGGTGAATTTAGTGGAGGCTGGGACAGAGTCAGAGCCTGGAACCGCTCACGTCCTACCCACCCCCAGAATTGCGGGCCCCAGCTCGGTGGTGGTATGTTCGGCGGTGTATGCTTCCTCCACTAAACCACCCTCCTCCTCCTCCTCCTACGCAACCTCTGTCTCGCAATCAAGATGTGTCAGCAGCAGCACGTCGCCAGCAGTCGGTGTTGCGCGGCACGGCAGCACAGAGGTGGGCAAGCGTCAGCAGGCCGTGCTGAAACTACTCAGCTTAGGAGAGAAGAGGCACACGGCCCACGAACTGCTGCAGGGTCTGACAGAGCAGACCGACCGCTGGCTTTCGCCGCTGAGCCTCCAACCAGGCATGGTCGTGTGTGACAACGGACGTAATCTGGTGGAGGCTCTGCAGCTCGGCAGCCTCACGCACGTGCCATGCCTGGCCCATGTCTTTAATTTGGTAGTTCAGCGCTTTCTGAAAAGCTACCCACACTTGTCATACCTGCTCGGAAAGGTGCGCCGGGTCAGCGCACATTTCCGCAACTCCAAGACGAACGCTGCCACCCTGCGGACCCTGCAACATCGGTTTAATCTGCCAGTGCACCGATTGCTGTGCGACGTGCCCACATGGTGGAACTCTACGCTCCACATGTTGGCTAGGCTCTATGAGCAGCGTAGAGCTATTGTGGAATACTAACTCCAACATGGCAGCGTAGTGGGAGTCAGCCTCCTCAATTCTTTACAGAAGAGTGGGCCTGGTTGGCAGCCATCTGCCAGGTCCTTGGAAACTTTGAGGAGTCTACCCAGATGGTGAGCGGGGATGCTGCAATCATTAGCGTCACTATACCTCTGCTATGCCTCTTGAGAAGTTCCTTGCAAAGCATAAAGGCAGACGCTTTGCACTCAGAAACGGAGGCGTGGGAAGACAGTATGTCGCTGGATAGTCAGAGCACCCTCATGTCTATATCTCAGCGCGCTGAGGAGGAGGAGGGGGAGGAGCATGAGGAGGAGGGGGAAGAGACAGCTTGGCCCACTGCTGAGGGTACACATGCTTCTTGCCTGTCATCCTTTCAGCGTGTATGGCCAGAGGAGGAGGAGGAGGAGGAGGATCCTGAAAGTGATCTTCCTAGTGAGGACAGCCATGTGTTGCGTACAGGTAGCCTGGCACACATGGCTGACTTCATGTTAGGATGCCTTTCTCGTGACCCTCGCGTTACACGCATTCTGGCCGCTACGGATTACTGGGTGTACACACTGCTCGACCCACGGTATAAGGAGAACCTTTCCACTCTCATTCCCGAAGAGGAAAGGGGTTCCAGAATGATGCTATACCACAGGACCCTGGCAGACAAGCTGATGGTAAAATTCCCATCCGACAGTGCTAGTGGCAGAAGGCGCAGTTCCGAGGGCCAGGTAGCAGGGGAGGCGCGGAGATCAGGCAGCATGTACAGCACAGACAGGGGAACACTCTCTAAGGCCTTTGACAGCTTTCTGGCTCCCCAGCAAGACTGTGTCACCGCTCCCCAGTCAAGGCAGAGTCGGCGGAAGCACTGTAAAAGGATGGTGAGGGAGTACGTAGCCGATCGCACGACCGTCCTCGGTGACGCCTCTGCCCCCTACAACTACTGGGTGTCGAAGCTGGACACGTGGCCTGAACTCGCGCTGTATGCCCTGGAGGTGCTTGCTTGTCCTGTGGCTAGCGTCTTGTCAGAGAGGGTGTTTAGTGCGGCTGGGGGAATCATCACGGATAAGCGTACCCGCCTGTCAACCGACAGTGCCGACAGGCTTACACTCATCAAGATGAACAAAGCCTGGATTTCCCCAGACTTCTCTTCTTCACCAGCGGACAGCAGCGATACCTAAGCAATACGTAGGCTGCACCCGCGGATGGAAGCATCGTTCTCTATCACCATCAAAAACGGGGACATTTTTGCTTCATCAATCTGTGTATAATATTCCTCCTCCTCCTCCTCCTGCTCCTCCTCCTGAAACCTCACGTAATCACGCCGAACGGGCAATTTCTCTTAGGCCCACAAGGCTCAGTTATATAATTTTTGTACACAATTTTTATACGTTTCAATGCTCATTAAAGCGTTGAAACTTTCACCTGAACCAATTTTTATGTTAACTGGGCTGCCTCCAGGCCTAGTTACAAATTAAGCCACATTAACCAAAGCGATTAATGGGTTTCACCTGCCCTCTTGGTTGGGCATGGGCAATTTTTCTGAGGTACATTAGTACTGTTGGTACACCAATTTTTGGGGGCCCTCGCCTACAGTGTAATCCAATTAATTTTTAGCCCACCTGCATTAAAGCTGACGTTACATCAGCTGTGTTGGGCACTGCAATGGGATATATTTATGTACTGCCGGTGGGTTCCAGGGAGCCACCCATGCCGTGGGTCCACACGGAGTTGTAACTGCATGTATCCACTTCTAAAGAACCCCAGTCTGACTGGGGCATGCAGTGTGGGCCAAAGCCCACTTGCATTAAACATGACATTACCTCAGCTGTGATGGGCACTGCAATGGGATACATTAATGTACAGCCGGTGGGTTCCAGGGAAGCACCCATGCTGTGGGTGCACACGGAATTCCAATTGCGGAGTTGTACCTGCCTGTGACTATTTATAAAAAAAACGCAGTCTGACTGGGGCATGCAGACACCTTGACATAATGAATACTGTGTGGCACATAGGTTCCCCATTGCTATGCCCACGTGTGCAGCTCCTGATGGCGGTGGCACAGGATTATATTTCTCATTGCTTCTGTACAGCATTGTGGGCTATCGCCCCGCCCCTTTTAAAGAGGGTCGCTGCCTACCCGTGTCAACCCTCTGCAGTGTGTGCCTGCGGTTCCTCCTCATGGCAGACGCACTTATAAATAGACATGAGTGTGGCGTGGCATGAGGGCAGCTGAAGGCTGCGCGGGGACAATTTGGTGTGCGCTGTGGACACTGGGTCGTGTAGGGGGGGGGGGGTTGGGCAGCATGTAACCCAGGAGAAGTGGCAGCGGAGTGTCATGCAGGCAGTGATTGTGCTTTGTTGGAGGTAGTGTGGTGCTTAGCTAAGGTATGCATTGCTAATGAGGGCTTTTCAGAAGTAAAAGTTGTTGGGGGGGGGGCCCACTCTTGCCGCTATTGTGGCTTAATAGTGGGACCTGGGAACTTGAGATGCAGCCCAACATGTTGCCCCTCGCCTGCCCTATCCATTGCTGTGTCGTTCCCATCACTTTCTTGAATTGCCCCGATTTTCACAAATGGAAACCTTAGCGAGCATCGGTGATATACAAAAATGCTCGGGTCGCCCATTGACTTCAATGGGGTTCGTTACTGGAAACAAACATCGCGATAATTTCGTCCCGAGTAACGAGCGCCCGAGCATTTTGGTGCTCGCTCATCTCTAGATGGGTTCATAAGAGAGTGTTTTGGTGCGTGCGTACGCACACACAAAAACACGCTTGTAATTACAACAATGCATTCCCTATGGTGTGTGCACATGTCCGTGTTTTACAGGTGCATGCCTGCAAAGATAGTACATGCATGCACCATAGGGAATGTACGCATTGTTTTCAATGGAGCCGGGGACAGCGGCAGAAGTCAACGCTGAGCCCGAGCAGCTGCCAGTGGCTTTTCAGGGAAGGGCTTCATAAGAGAATGCCTGCAATTTTTTTTTTTTTTTTTAACACTAAATTCTTTCTTTTTCAGGGAAGGGCTTATATGTAAAGCCTTTCCCTGAAAAAGAATGCAGAGGGCCGACAAAGCATTGTTTTCAATGGAGCCGCCGGCAGCAGCCACTGCGCCATTGACAACAAGCACGCAGCTGTGTTCACGCATTTTGCTCGTACCTAGGTGCAGATGTATGTACGCACCTAAGTACGCACCAAAACACGCTCGTGTGAACCCACCCTTGGTCTTACAAATCTGAGATGGATGAAAACTCTTCTGTATGTTTTGGGCAGAGGAAAAAGAAAAAAAACTAAAGTTACAACACAAAATCTAGGACACCCTACTCCATGAGAACTGCCTCCATACATTCTGGTGCTCCAAAACTGGCCACCAATAATATAACGGAATGGGGCACTATAGCAGCAAATGCATACTCATTTTCCTTCTCCAATTCTTCTGGACATCCTTCATTTTCCATGCCATCAGAACTGATGAATATAACAACCCTCTATGCGAAGTACATCTGGGATAAATCAATCCACGTCTTTGAACGTGGGCTCCGGTATTACCATTACTGGAACTTCTGTCACTCTGTGCATACCTCCTCCGATAATTGTAACACTCCACTTACATTAACAACACCTATTTTTTAGGCCAGAGTGGAATACAACCTAGTAATCAAGAAAAAATATCTCAAAATCAGAAGTAAAAACTAATAAAAAAAGATCTAAGAATGAGATGTAGATTGTGGATCTATCATTTGCAACCTTAACATATGCCCAAATATCACTTCTGACGAGAGGCCTGTCATTTACACCAACACCTTCATTGAGCCACTATGACTGGATGAAGAATGTCCATCTATTTGCCAAAAAATAGCTTTGCATTAATACTGTATCCTTAGATCATGGGTTACAGTGAAATCAACTATTTCTGATATGGAATCTTTGAGTATTTTGGTGGACCTTATGGACAAAAAAAATTTAATGTTGTAAAGATACAGCCCCATTTACCATATTAAAGCTGAGATAAACCACAACCCCCACACTCTGCCAATATACAAGTATTGGCACATTTACAAGAGTGGTATGCAATGACATAGCTAGCATTAAACCAAGTAATTATGGAATCTCTTGCATCCTATCTATGTGACGTTAAGAATACCATTACCAAAACCCATGAAATACATGTTTCATCTGGTGTCCTTTTAGCAAATATACCTGTTGAAAGTTTATATAGTAACATCTATCACTGTTACATGTGCTGCTGGGATCTATAGTTCTAAGCTTCCTAGCAGCACAGACCTCACAGGATTAATTGATTGAGCTGGCTGGGTGTGGTACTTCCTGCTATTCAATCTCCTGGGTCTGTGCTCACATATAAACCCAGCTCCTGGTCAGTCTGTCTGGTGTTCAGGGTGAGCAGTCATGAATCCTTGTCTGTTGAAGTTTGCTGTGTGATCTGTGTCTTGCTGGTTCATGTCCGTTTGTACATTTATATTCTGTCAGTTTTGTGTTACTTGCTGTGTGATCTGCTATCTGTGTCCTGTCCTGTTGCAGCGTTCTGTGTGAACTCTGTCCGGTTCTGCTGGACTCCTGGTTAGTGTAGGGACTAGCAGTATAACCAGGAGCCGTGAAGTGGCCTCCTAGCTTTCATGTTTTGTACAAAATGTCAACTAATACCTGGTATTTATATTCAGCTTATCATCTGTTACTAGTGGTTGCATTTTGGCTGCTGTATGCTGTATATTCTGGCTCTGTGTGTCCTGTTGTTCAGTCCCTGTCATGTGGCATGTGAATGCGTCCTGTTCTGGTGTGTGGCTCCTAGGATCAGCTAGGGCCCAGATCTAAAGACCGCTGAGCTGCCCTTATTGGGGCAATGTCCCCGCTTAGGTAGGGCCAGGTCAACCTCCCGGTAGCAAAGTGTCAGTTGGGAGAAACCCATGTGCATGCATCTCTCCTTGTCACGATCGTGTGGGCCCCATGCTTACTTTGCCCACACGATCGTAACAATCACCTCTTGGCCCTATGAGCTGTCACACATTTCCTCAGCATTACGGGTACACAATTTTCTACACATAATGATTGTGTGTTTTTTTTTTCTTTATTTTGTCCTTACAATTAATTTTTGTTTGAGAATACTTTCTTTTAATCAGATATGTGACATAGCCATGGGAAAGGCATGTGCAGGGACATATGCAAATTTATTTCTTGAGTGGTGGGAATACAATATAGTTTTTTTGGATGCCCTTGATTTGTATACTAATCGTGTCTTCTTTGAGGACACTTCATAGATGACATACTTATTCTATGGCATGGCAGCAGCACCTTGTTATCGGAACTTATTGCGTGATAAACAATAATGATATTGGTATGCATTTCACCTTGGAGATATATGACAATACTATCAGTTTTCTGGATCTTTCCATCACTTTCTACCCCCTTTAGAAAATCTATGACCACCAATAGCCTTCTGGGATAGTTGGCACCCTCCCCCACCCCTCTTCACTCAGAATGGGGATACCAAGTGAACAATAGTTAAGGGCAAGAAGACAGTGTTCTAGTAGTGAATCTTTTGACTGTGAATGTCAGAACATCTGTAGAATATTTAGAGAAGAATTATCCATCCAGCTGTTTGAAAAGAGCCTATCATAGGGCTAAGACAGAGAACAGAGACAAACCAAGAAAATTGTGAGATATGTAGGAATATATAATGGTTATTCTGACCAGGTCTAGAGGATTCTGATGCGGAGCCAGTCATTTCAGCATACCCTAGTGTCACGTACAGCAGGGATTCCAATTTTATGGATATTCTGGTACCAGTGGTAGTGAAGTTAATTGACTATGGGACATGAGTGTGGAATGTTATGCATGTGGTAACTGTTCAAGCTGTACAGTGGTTGCCAGATCCAAGTTCTGTCAATCATAAAGATGGCAAGAAATACCATATCAGACAATTCATTATTTGTAGAACCATTGGCATCATATATGTGGCATAATGTCTATGTCCCAAATTCAATGTGAGAAAAACATGTCAAGAGTTCAGAGAACGTATATCCAAACATCTGAGTTTGTTATGGATCGGTACTGAGTGTACCTAATGAATATCTGCCCCCTTCCTATTTAAGAAGCAAGTGCATACACTAGAATGAAGAATCACTCGCTGACATACAGTTCAGTTGAATGACACTTCCCCTTTACTAATCAAGCTGCATGAGGTTTTATAGACGGTATGCCTAGTTAGTACGTCACAAAGTACGAATCTGTAGTTGATTGGTTATTGCCTTATAAGAGTATCTTCCTCCAGGAGCTGACGTCATGATTTGTGGTATCTTGGTTGCATTCTTGGACGTTGTAAGTTACACAGTGGGAGGGGGGAGTGAGTAGTTAGTCAGCACTTTAGCAAGTAGCTGTGTTAGCAAGTGTAGAACAGAAGCACATATTTGCAATAGGCATTTTACTTAGTTTATTACAATCCATTACAATCCCCCCTTAAAATGACTATTTTATCTGTCCCTAATCCTGGGCCTATCTCATCTGTCTCAATGTGCCTTGGAACTCTTTTGTGCCACACGTTAGACGAGTCATAGCTATCCCATGACCCCCCCTGCCGTGGGCTTTGCACATATAGAAGTCAGATGCTGTCATTATGGGCTTAAAGCTATTATAATTGCTTAGGGGAAAGAGTCTTTAGGGGGTGTAGGATTTCTCATAGTCCGCTGGACTCTCCATGTTCAGCAGCGTTGGCGCAGCATTGTCCACAGCTTTCTCACAGAGTTTTTTCAGGCAGGGTAGTACACAGCAGATTATGATGGCAAGGATAATCAGAAATACAAGTATGGTTATCCCTACCTGAGCCAGCCTTCTCTGCCACCCACTCATCCAACTAAAGTATTGGTCCCATGGGTCATTTATACCTGAGTTTTTCTTTAGCTCTACTGATAGGTCTTCTAGCTTTTTGATGGCTAAGGTCACTTTACCGTTTGGTCCTGTGTTGTTGGGGATGTATGTGCAGCAGGTCTCCCCTATCATTTTACATATTCCTCCTTTCTCTGCTAAGATCATATCTAAGGCCATTTTATTTTGGAAAGTCATGGAGGAGGTAGGTCCTAGCTGGTCTGCTAATCCCTGCAGGGCATCTTTGGTGTAATTCATGAACCTTTGTTGTTTGTAGTAAATGTAGTTTATCCAATCTACATTTTTGTTAACAGTGATAATGGGTATTAGTGACATGAAGCCTGCTTTAATCTGATCCCTGGCTTTAAACTCGTCGGGCACCCCCCTTGGAACACCAATGGTATCTATGTAGACATGAGGGTCAAAGCTTTCCATGGGCCCACTACATTTTCTTCTATGGGCGTTGCTTACTGGCTCATCTGGGAGGTCATTGGTGAGGATATGCAAAGGCATAAGAATTTTTGCCAAGGCACACTCCCCTGTCCAACTCCCATCCAATCTGGTTCTCAATTTCATGTCCCCACAAAGCCAATAAATGTGCCCCAATGATTGGACCTGCTTCTGTACCACCTTCCCACTCTTGTCACTATATGTACAGCAATACCCATCAGTGAAATTCCCTAGGAATCTCCCTGGTCCCCATCTATTTTTATAACAGGTGTAGTTTCCAAAGTAGATGGTGATCCCTTCTCCTGGATCAGGAGTTTTGGTTATTATGGGGTACTCTTTTTTTCCATCTCTCACAAATGGTGTGGTTGATGGAGGTGTTGGTGAAAAGTTTAAGGAAGCACTCCTCGCTTTCTTCAGGGATCTGCAGAGGGACAGCAGCTAGGTGTGGTCTAGCACTTCCGCACTTCATCCACTCCAACCAGAGGTTTTGGTCGGAGAAGCCGGTTTCTACCGTCATGGTGTCCTTAAAGGTAGGGTCAGCAATAGCTATCATGTTGTTCAAAGCCTGTATCTTAGGGCAAAGGGGGTTGGCTACAGGTGTAGGACTGGGGGAAGGTTTCCACTCGGAGGCGTTGTCATGTCCCCTAGTTAGAATTTCCCAAGGGGATAGTCTGAGCCCACCCCTATATTGGTTCCCAACAAATCTATTCAGGTATCCACAGGGCTCAGATTTGCTATAGTTAGGGTGAGGGGCATGCTGAAGTCGGATCTTCCAATGTGGAGGCATCTGCCAGTCTTGAGTAGGGTCATGTGACTAATTAAGGATTTCCCGTTTCTGTTTTTTTTTTATCTAAGGCATTCTGTGGTTTGCATCCCCAGTCTGTCCCTGTGTTCCACTACATGGATCCCCAATAGCTATAGTCCTGTCCCCAGTAAGAATTCATGATGCATATGTATATTATGCCCACGTATCCGGTACACTGCCACGAAGCATAAGGGCAGGGGGCTAGGTCTCAATAATCAAATGAGAATGTGGCTACATGGGTGTTGGATGAATTGTACCAGAACATAACTATATCCTCGTATGCAATTGACCAGGGGTTCCAGTTCCCATCCTTTTCTCTTGTGATAGCTACATGAGATCCGCCCCCTCCCTAAACAGCCACGGTAGTAGAAGGATATATAGCATAATTATGTCTGCTACTCAGGAGACGGAGCCTTCTTGCAATGGGAGGCATGGATCCAGGAGCTCTTTCCGTCTAGTTTCACTGACGTGGCTGTGGTCAGTAGCACCTGGTAGGGACCATTGTACTTAGGTTCAAGGGAGTGTTTTCTCACAAATCTCTTCACATAGACCCAGTCCCCGGGGAGTAGATCTTGCAATGGGAGGCATGGATCCAGGAGCTCTTTCCGCTTAGTTTCACTGACGTGGCTGTGGTCAGTAGCACCTGGTAGAGACCGTCGTATTTAGATTCAAGGGAGTGTTTTCTCACAAATCTCTTCACATAGACCCAGTCCCCAGGGAGTAGATCATGGGTCCCAGTGTTGGCCTCTGGATCTGGAATAGAAGAAAACACCTGGGCATGTACTTTGGTTAGTTCCTGTACCAGGGACGTCACATATTTAGTCAGTACATCAGACTGGAGCTGGAGCTGTGGAACCTGCCTTGGTTGTCAGCATATCTGGTGCCATCAACAAAAATTGTGAGGTCTGGGTTCTCCAGTGGCGTGTCAAACACAGTGGGTAGATGTGAAGTTTCTTGTTTCATCACCTCAAAACAGTCATATTCATCAGGATTTAGGGGATCTGTTCCCCCCTCGGGAATTGGGAGGAGGGTGGAAAGGTTCAGGATGGTGCATCTCTGCAGGGTGACATCCGGGATTAGGAGAGAGCACTGAAGGCGGAGGTGTCTGGCCACTGAAAGGTGCTTGGGTTGGGTTTGGTTCAGGATAGCAACAATGTCATGAGAGGCAAGAAGCATCAGTGAGTGCCCAAGCATCAAGTCAGAGGTTCTGTCCAGGAGAACTTGGGCTGCAAAGACTGCCTGCAGGCAGGAGGAGCCACCTCTAGCGATTGGGTCCAGTTGAGAAGAGAAGTATCCGATGGGCCTGAGTCTGTTGCCATGAGACTGGATAAGGACCCCAGTGGCGTGTCCTTGTCTTTCCTACACGAAGAGCATGAAGGTCTTGTCGTAGTCCGGTAAGCCCAGCGCTGGGGCAGAGGAAATGGCCTGCTTGAGCAGGGTAAAGCTGGATAGCACTTCCGGTGAAAGACTGAAACCTCGTACAAAAGTTGCATTAGTAGAGAGGCTTCTGGGATCCATGCTCTGTAGTAGGAGAAGAGTCCAAGGAAGGCATGAAGTGCCTTTGGTTCTTGAGGTAATGGGATCTGCTGTATGGCAGTAACTCGGACTTGGGTGAGGTGTCTTGTACCCTTCGAAATGCAGTGTCCTAAGAACACAACCGATGTTGCGCATCACTGGAGCTTGGGTTTTGAGGCTTTCCACCCCTGACTGTCGAGGAAGCAGAGGAAACTCTCAAATGTCGTTTCTGCCATGGGGAGGTTGTCATTCACATACTGAAGGAGGACAACATTTGGGTTCTCCAGCTGCTAAGTATTCAGAATGAGGGCAATGGCTTTGGCAAATTGACTTGGAGAGTTCTGTACTCCCTGTGGGATCACTGTCCAAGTGTATTGTCGGCCATCATGAGTGAAGACAAAGGTATTGACAGGACGGGTGGAGTGGGACACGGAAGAAGGCGTTCGCAAGGTCCACCACTGTAAAGTACATAACTGAGGGTGGGATTCCAGACAGCAAGGTGTGGGGATTCGGCACGATAGGCATGTCCAAGATGGTGGCTCTGTTGACAGCTCTGAGATCCTGGACCATTCTGTACTTGTCTGGTTGCCCTTTCTGGGTTTTCTTCTTTACAGGAGAGAGGGGTGTGTTGCAGAGTGTCTCGCAGGGGATGAGAGCCCCATTCTGGAGCAAGGCCTTGACTTGTCCTGCGATCACTTCTGCCACTGCTATCTTGAGAGGATACTGTGGTTTTTGGGGAAGCGGTGCTCCTGGCTTCAGGGTAACCGTTACAGGTGGCACCTTGAGGTGGCCGTTGTCTTCTAAGCCAGTTGACCACAAGTGTTCAGGTATTCTTTTCAGGGTTTTCAGCGGGATGCCTGACGTGGAAGGTCATGAGCATATGCAGGGAGTACAGCATCATGTCGTCTTCAGAGAACAGTGGGGAGAAAACCGTGATTTTCCCATCTTCAGTGAAGGTGATGGTTGCTTGCAGTCTGGATAGGACGTCCACTCCCAGAAGGTTCAGCGGACAGGTAGGGAAAACAACGAATCTTGCCAGAAGATCCGGGAAGGGCCCTACCAGGAGTGGGAGCGTAAGTAGGTTGGATCTGGGGGTTCCATCAACTCCCACACAGGAGACGTCTATGTTAGACAGGAAGGAGGGGGTCAGGCAGGTCTAATGTACAGATCACACTTCTGGCTGCACCTGTGTCAATTAGGAATGTAGTAGGGTAGGGTCACTTTGGCCAGAGGACCATCCAGGTTCATCAAAGACACAGCCATAGATGGGGAACTTGACACAGGCTTGCCCAAATCCTAGCACAGGAGGTCCAGGTGTTTTATGGGTGGGGTGGAGAGATGGAGGCGGTGGTGGGTATGATTCTCCAGGGGGGCAGTGGTAAGGGTCCCGGGTTTGCTGCTGTTGACCACTCCGGGGCCATGGTCAGCCCCCCATGTGTCTGGGCTTTTGGGGGCCCTGCACTCCTTTTTTAAGTGTCCGGGTTGGCCACAGTTGAAACAGGTTCATACGTTCTGGCTATAAGCCAGTGGCCCAGTCAGCAAAAGCGGTGCATTCTGCTTCTGTCTCCCTTTCGCTACTAGTAAAAGGGTCTCCATGGTGAGGGACTTGTACTCTGGCCTCATCTTGATTAGGCCCTTTTTAATGGGCTCTCGAATTCCCATAATGAAAGCCGATGACAACATTTTTATATGCTCCTTGATCTGGGTAGAGAATCTAAGCACATGGAACGTCTGGGTAAGGCAGCGATGGAACTTCTCCACGGACTCCCCCTTGTCCTGAGTGATATCTTGAATTGTGGTAGCTTGGTCAGCCAGGCAATCCTGGGCCCAAGTATGTAATTGTCTGCAAAATTCCATGCCAGATTGGAAGGATTAATCATCGTTCAGCCTGGCTTCTGTGAGACATCTTTATATGATCGGCCAGTATGTGTCCCCAGCCTTTACTTTGGTCAGTCCCTTTAGATCCCTCTAGGTGGCTGTGAACATCTTCTAAATTTGCACTATCCGGCGGTAATAAGGCATTGGTCGTCTTTCTGGGTCTGGCAAACTGGTCACAAGAGCAGAGGCCTGGGTGGGGGTGAATACCATGTAGCTGAGTGGTGTGTCTTGTGAGGGCCCAGAGCTGGGTGTGCCACTGCTGGTGAAAGGTTTTAGGCCAGGCCACCCCCACAGGGAGGAAAGGGGTGCAAAATTGACGGTTGTAGCCCCTGCGTCTAGACCCGGAGGTGGTCGATAAGCCCGCGGGGCCCATCTGATTAGGGGGTTGTCGGCATCATCAGAATTACCCTGATTTGGGGCTGGAGGGTTGTTGTAGGTGTGCATGCTGGGGGTCGGTAGATGTTTGGGCCACCGACTGGTGGATGTGGCCGGGATGACCTTCACGCCTTCTAGCGGAGAGATTATGGCACTGGTGTCTTCTTGCTCATGAATACTAGTAATAAGGGGGGTGGTGCCTGGTGCAGGAGGGACAGTATTAGGTAGTATATCGAAGGAGCCATCTGCCGTAAGGACTGGATAGAGAGATGTAACAGGCCTAGGGCCTTCCGAGTTATGCATTCCGGCTGGTGTACAAAGATGGCCGCCAGAACTGGGTGGAGAAGGTGTAGTTCCAGGAGTGCTAAGATGGCCACCAGGACAGGAAGGGGTCACCAGAGGTGTAGTAGGAGTGGCTTGGAGTACGGGGAGAATAGGTGACATCTCAGAGGGACAGGGCGGGGCGCACCTGAATTAAAGCAGGTGTCGCGCCATCTGAAATTTTGGACGTCACTGGCGAGACATACCCAGTACGGCAGGTCGCCATTGTAGGGCGGCGGAGGGGCATTTGCTTGAGGTACCTCTTTACAATTTCTATGATACACATTTTCATGATACACGTATACAGTTTGATCTTTTATATTTACTTCCTCTTCAACCCACTGGTCCCTGTGTATTCTCCTAGCCACATTATACCAGCCTTCTGCTGCTTTCAGGAGGTTGTTATCTATTAACACTCCTTTCTTGTCACTTATGATTTTCCGCCATTGCGCCGTCTGTAATCTCCCTCCCTCTGTAATCTGCAAACTTTGATTAACTTTTTTTTAACTTCCTACGGCATTCTTTCCCCTTTAGTGATGCTACAAGGTCACATGCTAAACTACCTTCCTGAGATTGTTTAGCACCCATCTCCCCCCCTGTCCTCCTCACTTGTCCTTTGGACTCCTTAACTGGAACTCCAACTGCTTAACCCTTTCCTGCTCTGTTTTCTCACAGCCTGTTTTTTATATGCCTGATTCTGGGGGCGCGGACACTCAAACCTGTGTCCACTTGATGTCACCTGCTCCTCAGAGACAATCCCACCCTCTCTACAACTGGGTAATGAATGTTAAGGCGGAAAAGCAGGACCTCAGGTGAACGTGGCATAATGTGGTGGCAATCTAACCTCAAATCCTGGTCTCTTAGTTTTAACTAGACCCGTGCCACCCTCATTTATACCAACATAAGCCCAGTAACATTCATAGGACATGACATAACATTAGACAACACCGGTCATAGGAGACTGTGGAGGATACTCGTTACTAAGGACATCCCTGCTGTCACTTTACCGTGAGCCTATCTAGCACCCTGCTTCAGTGACTTGCTTTACCACAGTGTCACTAAGGCAGTACCCGCGCTAATTTCCTGCAGACTTAACCGCCGGTTCACTTAAACCTCCAAGTTTCTTCCGACCAGCATCACACACATAACATAAAACCGAGCAGCAGATTTTCTGTATGACAGGTTTGGGGTTATCAGACACCAGGCAAGAATATTACCTGTCTTTGGTGGCCACAGACAACCATATAAGTCACAGAAATAGACCAAGGGGAGGCAGGTGTACTGGTAAGGTAACATAAAATGTCCTACCGTACTCTAGGAGGTAATCAGCCTCCTCTCCTGCGTCCGTCTGGTTGGTCAGTCCCAGCAACTCCTCTCATGGCTGCTCCTTGGTCCAAAACCCGGTGTCTCATCTGGGTGCCAATTCTTATGGATCGGTATTGAGTGTACCTAATGAATATCTGCCCCCTTCCTAATTAAGAAGCAATTGCATTCACTAGAATGAAGAATCGCATGATGACATACAGTTCAGTTGAATGACACTTCCCCTTTACTAATCAAGCTGCATGAGGTTTTATAGATGCTATGCATAGTTAGTACATCACAAAGTACAAATCTGTAGTTGATTTGTTATAAGGGTATCTTCCTCCAGTTGCTGACATCATGATCTGTGGTATCTTGGTTGCATTCTTGGATGGAGGCGCCATTGTAAATTACACAGTGGGAAGGGGGAGTGAGTAGTTAGTCAGCACTTAAGCAAGTAGCTGTGTCAGCAAGTGTAGAACAGAAGCACATATTTGCAATAGGAATTTTACTTAGTTTATTACAATCCATTACAAGTTGTGTACAAACAAATAGTGACACTTCAATCGCATAACATGCTATTGGTTACCATGGTGGTTACGGCAATTGCCTCAGAACCATGGGCATCATATATGTGGCATAATGTCTTTGTCCCAAATTCAATGTGAGAAAAGCATGTCAAGAGTTCAGACAACGTATATCCAAACATCTCAGTTGTGTACAAACAAATAGTGACACCTCAATTGCATGACATGCCAATGGTTACCATGGTGGTTATGGCAATTGCCTCAGACTCTTGGGACTATGCCAATTAAAAATGGGACCATGTAGGCAATCTGAATAGGTGTCATTTACAGGAGGAGGCCAGGTGGATTTATAGACTTAAAAGCATGAGTCCGAATGGCCTTAATAAAGGCTTCTCATATTCAGCCTTCTTATAACTACATATCTTTTAGGTAGAAAGTTGTAATATAGCCCTCACAGAATAGACGTCTAAAACTAAACTTTAATAAATACTATTAAAATCAGGGCACTAGATAATAATAAACTTTATTTAGATCACATATAAAACCCATATCAGACCAGGTGTGCATTGGAATGAACGCGAGAGTAATTGACAAGTACAAACAACACAGTATAAGTAATTATTTGGAACCTAAGGGAGGGTACCAAATATATAATTCTATTCAGAAATCACTGATAACCAATTGTTGGCTACAACGAGCCAGAGATTCTGAAATAATTTTTTGGATAGGTAAAAACACAGATACTCGGACTTCCTAGAGTACATAATGAAGCATTTATGTACCCGGATAGCCCAAGGAAGGACAATTTATTCAAATTGTGGTACAATAACCCCACTGATGCACAACTCTGGTTACTACTAGAGATGAGCGAACGTACTCGTCCGAGCTTGATACTCGTTCGAGTATTAGCATGTTCGAGATGCTCGTCACTCGTGACGAGTATCACGCGATGTTCGAGTTACTTTCATTTTCATCTCTGAGACGTTAGCGCGCTTTTCTGGCCAATAGAAAGACAGGGAAGGCATTACAACTTCCCCCTGCGACGTTCAAGCCCTATACAACCCCCTGCAGTGAGTGGCTGGCGAGATCAGGTGTCACCCGAGTATAAAAATCGGCCCCTCCCGCGGCTCACCACAGATTTATTCTGACATAGAGGAGGGAAAGTGCTGCTGGTGCCGGAGCTGCTATAGGGAGAGTGTTAGGAATATTTTAGGCTTTAAGAACCCCAACGGTCCTTCTTAGGGCCACATCTAACCGTGTGCAGTAGTGTGGAGGCTGCTTTTTGCAGTGTTGCACTTTTTTTTTATTTTGTATATCGGCCGTGCAGAGCATTGCGCCCTGCAGTAATTATACATACTCCAGGACCAGTAGTAGTGGTGAGGCAGGGACAGAAGACATATATTTATTGAATATAGGCAGTGGGCCTTTCCAAAAACATTTGGGGAAAAAAATCTATTTGGGCTGCCTGTGACTGTCCTCAGTGTACTGGGTCTGTGCTGGGTGTAGTTGTCCTCCTAATTCATACGCAGCCAGCTAAGTGTTACAGCAGGCTTGCGCAAAATTATTTCCTGGCTCTGCTGTGCGTTCCGTAAGCAAAGACAGCCTCCAACCACAGGCCAATAAGTGGCACATTTAATTACAGCGTTCTGTTTCTGCACTACTGGTAATACAGCATGCTCAGGGGTAGGTGTAGGCCTAGAGGACGTGGACGCGGGCGAGGACGCGGAGGTCCAAGTCAGGGTGTGGGCACAGGCCGAGCCAGTGCGGTGGCCAGGGGTAGAGGCAGGGCCAGACCGAATAATCCACCAACTGTTTCCCAAAGCGCCCCCTCGCGCCATGCCACCCTGCAGAGGTCAAGGTGCTCTACGGTGTGGCAGTTTTTCACAGAGACGCCTGACGACCGACGAACAGTGGTGTGCAACCTTTGTCGCGCCAAGATCAGCTGGGGAGCCACCACCACCAGCATGCGCAGGCATATGATGGCCAAGCACCCCACAAGGTGGGACGAAGGCCGTTCACCGCCTCCGGTTTGCACCACTGCCTCTCCCCCTGTGCCCCAACCTGCCACTGAGATCCAACCCCCCTCTTAGGACACAGGCACGACCGTCTCCTGGCCTGCACCCACACCCTCACCTCCGCTGTCCTCGGCCCCATCCAGCAATGTCTCTCAGCGCAGCGTCCAGACGTCGCTAGCGCCACTGTTTGAGCGCAAGTACGCCGCCACGCACCCGCACGCTCAAGCCTTAAACGTGCACATTGCCAAATTGATCAGCCTGGAGATGCTGCCGTATAGGCTTGTGGAAACGGAGGCTTTCAAAAGCATGATGGCGGCGGCCCGGCGCTACTCGGTTCCCAGTTGCCACTACTTTTCCCGATGTGCCGTCCCAGCCCTTTACGACCACGTCTCCCGCAACATTGTACGCGCCCTCACCAACGCGGTTACTGCCAAGGTCCACTTAACAACGGACACGTGGACAAGCACAGGCGGGCAGGGCCACTATATCTCCCTGATGGCACATTGGGTGAATTTAGTGGAGGCTGGGACAGAGTCAGAGCCTGGGACTGCTCACGTCCTACCTACACCCAGAATTGCGGGCCCCAGCTCGGTGCTGGTATCTGCGGCGGTGTATGCTTCCTCCACTAAACCACACTCCTCCTCCTCCTCCTCCAACGCAACCTCTGTCTCGCAATCAAGATGTGTCAGCAGCAGCAGCACGTCGCCAGCAGTCGGTGTCGCGCAGCGTGGCAGCACAGCGGTGGGCAAGCGTCAGCAGGCCGTGCTGAAACTACTTAGCTTAGGAGAGAAGAGGCACACGGCCCACAAACTGCTGCAGGGTCTGACAGAGCAGACCGACCGCTGGCTTGCGCCGCTGAGCCTCCAACCGGGCATGGTCGTATGTGACAACGGCCGTAACCTGGTGGAGGCTCTGCAGCTCGGCAGCCTCACGCACGTGCCATGCCTGGCCCATGTCTTTAATTTAGTGGTTCAGCGCTTTCTGAAAAGCTACCCACACTTGTCATACCTGCTCGGAAAGGTGAACCGGGTCAGCGCACATTTCCGCAACTCCAAGACGGACGCTGCCACCCTGCGGACCCTGCAACATCGGTTTAATCTGCCAGTGCACCGACTGCTGTGCGACGTGCCCACACGGTGGAACTCTACGCTCCACATGTTGGCCAGGGTCTATGAGCAGCGTAGAGCTATAGTGGAATACCAACTCCAACATGGGGTGCGTAGTGGGAGTCAGCCTCCTCAATTCTTTACAGAAGAGTGGGCCTGGTTGGCAGACATCTGCCAGGCCCTTGGAAACTTTGAGGAGTCTACCCAGATGGTGAGCGGGGATGCTGCAATCATTAGCGTCACCATTCCTCTGCTATGCCTCTTGAGAAGTTCCCTGCAAAGCATAAAGGCAGATGCTTTGCACTCGGAAACGGAGGTGTGGGAAGAGTACACATGCTGCTTGCCTGTCATCCTTTCAGCGTGTATGGCCGGAGGAGGATCCTGAAAGTGATCTTCCTAGTGAGGACAGCCATGTGTTGCGTACAGGTACCCTGGCACACATGGCTGACTTCATGTTAGGATGCCTTTCTCGTGACCCTCGCGTTACACGCATTCTGGCCACTACGGATTACTGGGTCTACACACTGCTCGACCCACGGTATAAGGAGAACCTTTCCACTCTCATTCCCGAAGAGGAAAGGGGTTCCAGAATGATGCTATACCATAGCGCGCTGGTGGACAAACGGATGGTAAACTCCCCATCCGACAGCGCTAGTGGCAGAAGGCGCAGTTCCGAGGGCCAGGTAGCAGGGGAGGCGCAGAGATCAGGCAGCATGTACAGCGCAGGCAGGGGAACATTCTCCAAGGCCTTTGCCAGCTTTATGGCTCCCCAGCAAGACTGTGTCACCGCTCCCCAGTCAAGGCTGAATTGGCGGGAGCACTGTAAAAGGATAGTGAGGGAGTACGTAGCCGATCGCACGACCGTCCTCCGTGACGCCTCTGCCCCCTACAACTACTGGGTGTCGAAGCTGGACACGTGGCCTGAACTCGCGCTGTATGCCTTGGAGGTGCTTGCTTGTCCTGCGGCTAGTGTCTTGTCAGAGAGGGTGTTAAGTGCGGCTGGGGGAATCATCACGGATAAGCGTACCCCCTGTCAACCGACAGTGCCGACAGGCTTACACTCATCAAGATGAACAAAGCCTGGATTTCCCCAGACTTCTCTTCTTCACCAGCGGACAGCAGCGATACCTAAGCAATACGTAGGCTGCACCCGCGGATGGAAGCATCGTTCTCTATCACCATCAAAATCGGGGACATTTTTGCTTCATCAATCTGTGTATAATATTCCTCCTCCTCCTCCTGCTCCTCCTCCTGAAACCTCACATAATCACGCCGAACGGGCAATTTTTCTTAGGCCCACAAGGCTCAGTCATATAATTTTTGTAAACAATTTTTATACGTTTCAATGCTCATTAAAGCATTGAAACTTGCACCTGAACCAATTTTTATTTTAACTGGGCTGCCTCCAGGCCTAGTTACCAATTAAGCCACATTAACCAAAGCGATTAATGGGTTTCACCTGCCCTCTTGGTTGGGCATGGGCAATTTTTCTGAGGTACATTAGTACTGTTGGTACACCAATTTTTGGGGGCCCTCGCCTACAGTGTAATCCAATTAATTTTTTGCCCACCTGCATTACAGCTGACGTTACATCAGCTGTGTTGGGCACTGCAATGGGATATATTTATGTACCGCCGGTGGGTTCCAGGGAGCCATCCATGCTGTCGGTCCACACGGAGTTGTAACTGCATGTGTCCACTTCTAAAGAACCCCAGTCTGACTGGGGCATGCAGTGTGGGCCGAAGCCCACCTGCATTTAATCGGACGTTACCTCAGCTGTGATGGGCACTGCAATGGGATACATTAATGTACAGCCGGTGGGTTCCAGGGAGCCACCCATGCTGTGGGTGCACACGGAATTCCCATTGCGGAGTTGTACCTGCCGGTGACTATTTATAAAAAAACGCGGTCTGACTGGGGCATGCAGACTCCTTGACAGAATGAATAGTGTGTGGCACATAGGTTCCCCATTGCTATGCCCACGTGTGCAGCTCCTGATGGCAGTGGCACAGGATTATATTTCTCATTGCTTCTGTACAGCATTGTGGGCTATCGCCCCGCTCCTTTTAAAGAGGGTCACTGCCTAGCCGTGCCAACCCTCTGCAGTGTGTGCCTGCGGTTTCTCCTCATGGCAGACGCACTTATAAATAGACATGAGTGTGGCGTGGCATGAGGGCAGCTGAAGGCTGCGCAGGGACAATTTGGTGTGCGCTGTGGACACTGCGTCGTGCGGGGGGGGGGGGGGGGGGCTGGGCAGCATGTAACCCAGGAAAAGTGGCAGCGTAGTGTCATGCAGGCAGTGATTGTGCTTTGTTGGAGGTAGTGTGGTGCTTAGCTAAGGTATGCATTGCTAATGAGGGCTTTTCAGAAGTAACAATTGTTGGGAGGGGGGGGGGGGGCACTCTTGCCTCTATTGTGGCTTAATAGTGGGACCTGGGAACTTGAGATGCAGCCCAACATGTAGCCCCTCGCCTGCCCTATCCTTTGCTGTGTCGTTCCCATCACTTTCTTGAATTGCCCAGATTTTCATAAATGGAAACCTTAGCGAGCATCGGCGATATACAAAAATGCTCGAGTCGCCCATTGACTTCAATGGGGTTCGTTACTCGAAACGAACCCTCGAGCATCGCGATAATTTCGTCCCGAGTAACGAGCACCTGAGCATTTTGGTGCTCGCTCATCTCTAGTTACTACCTATATATTAATTCTTAACTATTGGTTTGATTTGCTTCTTAGTCAGTTCTACACGTTTCCCTGTAGATCATGCAGTACATCAGGAGCCGTTTCTATTAGCCCCTCAGTGATGGAGATATATAGCGGTGGTGTTTATACTGGGGATATTAGATATGTTTTAAACAAGATCCAGACTTCAATGTCTAGTAGGAGGAAGACCGGATGAGCTAGATATTTTACTCACCCAGACACTCCTAGTATAATTCTATAATGGTAAATTGATATATTGCATAGAACGCCCTGGAGCAGATAATCCAAGATTAGAACGTAATGTGTATCTTTTAAGGGATGATAACCCAAATGCACTTAGATAGAGAATTCAGATACCTGTTGCCTGAAACTAGCTTGGATGCAAGAGGTGATATGGGCATACAGGTTCCGTATGGTATCCTGTGGCATATTCGTCCACCTTTGTTGTAACTGAGCCTCTAAATCATGTAAATGTGTATGCTGTCGAAGTTGACGTCCCAGATAATCCTATAGATGTTATATTAGTAATAAATCTGGTGGCCAGGTAGACCACAGAAGTATGACAGTGTTGTGGAGGCATTCCTGTGACACCCTGGCTGTGTGTGGACGAATATTATCCTTCTGGAAAATGCCTTTTGGAAAGCTGCCATGAGGGACAATCCATGTGGCTGCAGGATGTCCTGAACATGTTGCTGAGCTGTCGTTGTTCCTCAAACTGCTAATAGACTGGCTGACTGTCATATTCAATGGCCCCTCAGATGATCACACTAACAGTGGGCGTAGATTGCCGCTCCACAGCAAAGGCGGGACTTGGGCGCTCACCTCCAGACTCAAACAGTGCCCAAAATAAACCTGCATTCATCGCTGAAGACAACCCGGTTCCATTCTGTAACGATACAGTTTCATCATTCACGACACCACTGCAAATGGAAGTGCTAGTGGGTGTGTGCCAAAGGCAATACACATAATGGGTGCTGTGCAACCAAATGTCTTTCAGCCAAGCATCTGGAAATGGCTCCAACAGACACAGGGGTCTGTAACAATGGTGCCTCCGGTCTCTTGATGGAGGATAATGAAACAGTTGTGAGCTGCTCATGCTTGTCAGATGATCGAATGATCCTCTCTACTGGTGATCTGTCTATGAAGTTCTGAGCCCAGTTGCCTTGTGCGCATGCCCTAATTCCTCCACTGGTCCCAACACCTTCTAATGGCACATATAAAATGCTTCCCTCTGATCCTACTAACGCCTTTCAAAGATCGATCAAACTACTCCTTGATGCAGTAAGAGAGAAAAATGCATAAGTCAAGAGGAATTCAACTTCCTATTTCCCGTATACCCCAGGATTGCAACCTTCTATTCTCTTACCAAAATACATAAGGGCCTTTAACCTCTCAAAGGAAGGCCAATTGTTTCCAGTGTTGTTAACCTAACCAAAAATATCGGTACTTATATAGACAAAATTCTGTGTCCCTTCATCCAGGCTCTACCATCTTTCATCAAAGACACTTCAGATGTCTTACGCCAGATAGAAGAGATACAAGTGGAATCCAGTGTCTTTCTGGTTCTGGCATCCTTAGACATTGAATCATTATATAGCTGAATCCCACATGAGATTGGCCTCAATGCAGTAAGGTATTTCATGCAGCAAAAAGACAATGGTTTTGCCAGACATAACCAATTCATCATAGACCTCCTCACCTTGGTACTTACATGCAATTATTTTTTATTTGATGCTAAAATCTTCCACCAGCTCAGGGGCACAGCGATGGGGAGTCCAGCTGCTCCATCATATGCCAACTTGTTCCTGGGCTGGTGGGAGGATTATCTGGTATTTACCAAGGGTAATTTGGACCGGACCAACAACATCTTGGTTTGGCACCGTTACATCGATGATGTTTTTTAGTCAAAGCCGAATTCGATGACTTTGTATGCCACCTTAACTCCAATAACATCATTTTAAAGATTACATCAGAAATCCATGAACAATCGATCTCCTTCATTGATATTAGAATCTCCCAAACCCCTCAGGGTCCTCTTTCTACGACGCTCTATAGAAAGACCACAGCAACTAAGTCTGCTGGCTTGGTCAAGTGCACATCCCCTTCCCATGTGAAGGGGCATACCGAAAGGTCAGTTTCTGCATCTGCGCAGAAACTGCTCCTCTGAATTGTTTTTTGTTTTTTTTTTTTGCTTGAAAGCACTAAATTGAGACAGGGATTCCTAAAGAGAGGTTACCCCGATGAGATTCTCAAACAAGCCTTTCAGTTTTCATTAACACAAAAGAGAACTGATCTATTGGTATTTAAGACCAAGGAAGAAGATAACTCCTTGCGGATAATAGGCACCTTTGATGACGGTGTACCTCACATGAGACACATGCTGTAAAAGTATTGGCACATCCTTAACCCCTTAACGACCAGCCCATGGTGTTTTTACGTCCTGCCCAAGTGGGCTTTATTCTCTGAGGACGTAAAAACGTGTCCTGCAGAGAATAAAGCCCCGAGGGCACTGGACGTGACAGCTCCATGCTGTTGGCGCCCGCAGGTAGCCGACAGCATGGAGCTGTCATCCCCAGCTGCGGGGAGCCCCCTTGGCATTGCGATCGGCACTATCCAATGGATAGCGCCGATCGCAATAAAGTGAAAAAAAGTTTTAAAAAAGTTAAAGATTCAGCTGCCCTGATGGATCGGATCCATCAGGGCAGCTAAAATTACTCACCCGCCTTCTCCGGGGTCTTCCGCGGTGACGGAGTCCTCCCGGACCCGCCGCCGCTCTTCTGCACATGCGCGCCAGACGATGATGTCACACACATGCGCAGAAGCACGGGAGCCCCCGGCAAATTCAAAATCTCCTGGCTCCTGAAGGTAGCCGGGAACCAGGAGATCCAATGGATAGCGGCGATCACAAAAAAGTTTTTAAAAGTTTTTTAAAAAGTACAAGTTTCACCTCCCCTCATGAATCCGATCCATGAGGGGAGGTGAAAATACTTACCTCAGGTCCGCCGATGTCCCCGGTGTTCCGGAACCCGAGGTCCTCCTCTGCTCATGCGCGCCCGATGATTGACTTCGGGCGCGTGCACAGAGGGGCTCGAGCCCCGGGGGAATTCAAAATCCCTCTGCTCCTGGCTGCCATGTGTAGCCAGGAGCAGAGAGATTTCACCGGGGACATGATCACTGTTATCCGATGTGATCATGTAAAGTTAAAAAAAAGTGTAAAAAAGAAAAAAAAAAAAGTTTTAAAACGTTTTTAAAAAGTTTAGAAAGCTTACGTTTCATCTCCCCGTGAGGGAGGATGAAAGTACGTACATAAGGCCCCCGGATTTATCCACGGACCTTACCCCAGCTTCTGCGCACACGCCCGTCGCCAAAATGGCGGACGCATGCGCAAAAGCTGTGGATTGCCAGGATAATTGAAATTCTCCCTTCTCCTGGCTACAAAACTGAGCCAAGAGCCTAGAGATTTCACGGGGGGCCGCGGTGAGCGGTTCCTGGTCACGTGTTCACCGTTATACAATGGATAATGGCGATCACGTAAAAGTTTTTAAAAAATTGAAGTTTTATCTCCCCTCACCGATCGGTGAGAGGAGATAAAACTTTTTACCAGAGGCCTCCGTATTTGCACCCCGACGCGATCTTCCTCCGTGAACTTACCCGGATTCTGCACATGCGACTGCCGGCAAAACACCGGACACATGCGCAGGAGTCGGGAAGCCCAGGAAACTTAAAATCTCCTTGCTCTCAGCGACCAACGGTTGCCGAGAGCCTGGAGCAGTGACGGGTGGCCTCGTTGAGCGGTACCCGGTAACGTAATAAAAAAGTAGCGATCTAACATAGGTCGGTCTAACATGACGGGATAGGAATTACGGATTCCGCATGCTTCTGATCCGTGGTAATACGCAGATCAATCGCATTGGATTACACAATTCCGCTCACATTAGTGGTTTGGAATTGCGTAATCCACTCGCAGAAAAGAGAACGCAGCAGGTACTATTTTACACCGGATATCCGCAATGTAGAGCCCATTGTGCTCCATGGTCGTGTATATACCCGCTGCCCATACGCAACTACGTTGTGTTCGGGCTGCGGGTACCCACGTCATCGCTAAGCGATGGTGCGGGAAATACAAACAAAAAAAATTGTACTGCGAATGACCGACTGTATGAGTAGGCAGTTATGCGCAGTACATTATGCGGCCGTACGCAGGGTCACAGCAGGGTCACAGCCATGATCCGCTGCGGGCCTCCACAAGCAGGTTCCAACTACGGCTGCATGAGCCCGGCATTATTCAGACCGTTACCTGTAATATGTATTTTACAAGAAGCCCCGGGAACGCTTGCCTTCCTGCAGTTCCAGGAGCAGCTTGTTGAGCGCCTTCTGTGCGAGACCACCGCACCTCGGCAAGCTTACGAAGACCCATGGAACGCCACTTTTTACACCCCATACTCGCCACTGAGGTCAAGAAATGACCCCCAAAAAGCATAAGAGGAGGGGGGATACTGATTTTATTGCCCCATGGGCACATTCCAACCAGCCTCCGTAATTACCCTTGTCTTCGGAAATACCACACAGTTCACATTATTACTTTTATCTAAGATTTGGGGAAAGCCGAAAAGGGCGTGGAGTGAGTGTGTGTGTGTGGGGTAATCTTTAGGGAGTCAATTTTTATTCCGTACAAATGAGCAATGGAGCCTGGAATTTATTCAGTTGTGCCCTGCAATCCAACGGGTGTTCCCTCCATTATAGGCCTTGCCATGGGCCCTGTAAGTAGATTAGGGCCACAATGGGTATGTTTCTGAACTCGGGACAAACGGGGGTATCCATTTTAGGGTGAACGTCTTCATTCCTATGTACGCTGTACAAAAAAACCTGTTTTTAAATTGAAAAAATTGCCAAAAAAATTGAAAATCGTAATTTTTTCCTTCTGCTTTGCTTAGATTCATGGAAATACTGTGGGGTCAAAATACGCAGTGCACCCCTAGATGAATTTGTTAAGGGGTCTAGTTTTTAAAATGGGGTCATTTGAGGGGGTTCCTTATCGTTTTGACCGCCCAATGGCTCTATAATCGGGCGATGGGGCCTGAAATTTATTTATTATTTATGTTCCTTTCATTATAGGTCTAGCCATGTGTCCTGTAAGTAGATAAGGGCCACAATGGGTATGTTTCTGAACTTGGGACAAACAGGGGTATCCATTTTGTGGTGAACGTCTTCATTCCCATGTACGCTGTACAAAAAAAACAGTTTTTAAATTGAAAAAATTGCCAAAAAAATTGAAAATCGTAATTTTCCCCTTCTGCTTTGATAAGATTCAGTCAAATACTGTGGGGTCAAAATACACAGTATAACCCTAGATTAATTTGTTATGGGGTCTAGTTTTCAAAATGTGGTCATTTGAGGGGGGTTGCTTATCGTTTTGGCCGCTCAATGGCTCTATAAGTGGGCGATGGGACCTAGAATTTATTCAGTTGTACCCTGAAATCCAACGGGTGTTCTTTTCATTATAGGCCTAGCCATGTGTCCTGTAAGTCTATTAGGGCCACAATGGGTATGTTTCTGAACACGGGACAAACAGGGGTATCCATTTTGGGGTGAAAGTCTTCATTTATATGTGTGCTGTAAAAAAACTGTTTTTAAATTGACGCAATTGCCCAAAAAATGAAAATCGTAATTTTTTCCTACTGCTTTGCTTAGATCTATTCAAAAATTGTACAGTTAAAATACACAGTACACCCCTAGATGAACGCATTAAGGGGTCTAGTTTTCAAAATGGGGTCATTTGTGGGGGTTCTCTATTGTTTTGGGCGCTCAAGAACTTTACAAGTGTGCTATGGGGCCTAAAAGGTCTTCAAGCAAAATCTATGTTCTGAAAACCACCGATTACTCCTTTCATTCTGGGACCCGTTGTGCATGTAGACATAAGACAATGGGTATATTTCTGAAAACAGCACAAACAGGGGTATCCATTTTGGGGTGCAAGTCTTCATTTATATGTGTGCTGTACAAAAAAAGCAGTTTTTAAAATGACAGAATTGCCAAAGAAATGAAAATCACAATTTTTTCCTTTTGCTCTGCTTGAATTCATTCAAAAACCGTGGGGTCAAAATGGGCAGTCCACCCCTATATAAATTCGTTAAGGGGTCTAGTTTTCAAAATGGGGTCATTTGTGGGGGTTCTCTATTGTTTTGGGCGCTCAAGAGCTCTACATGTGTGCTATGGGGCCTAAAAGGACTTCAAGCAAAATCTATGTTCTGAAAGCCACCAATTACTCCTTTCATTTTGGGTCCCGTTGTGCATCCAGACAGAAGATTAGGGCCACAATGGGTATGTTTCTGAGCACAGGACAAACAGGGGTATCCAATTTGTGGTGCAAGTCTTCATTTATATGTGTGCTGCACACAAAAAGCTGTTTTTAAAATGACAGAATTGCCAAAAAAACGAAAATCACAATTTTTTCCTTTTGCTTTGCTTGAATTTATTCAAAAGCTTTGGGGTCAAAATGGACAGTAAACCCCTAGATAAATTTGTTAAGGGGTGTAGTTTTCAAAATGGGGTCATTTGTGGGGTTTTTCTATGGTTTTGGGCGCTCAAGAACTCTACATGTGTGCTATGGGGCCTAAAACGCCTTAAAGCTAAATTTCTGTTCTGAAAGACACTGACTACTCCTTTCATTTTGGGCCCCGTTTTGCACTCAGATATAAGATTAGGGCCACATTGGGTATATTTTTGAACAAAGGACAAATAGGGGGATCCATTTTGGGGTGTAAATCATTTTCATGTAAACTATAGAAAAAAAATGTCTTTAAAATGACATATTTGCAAAAATATGAAATTTTACTTTTTCTCCTCTAAATTAAATTAATTCCTGAAAAAAAAACTGTGGGGTCAAAATACTCATGACACCCCTCAGTGAATACAATAGGGGTGTAGTTTTTAAAATAGGGTCATTTGTGGGGGTATCTGTTATTCTGACACCTATGAGCCTTTGCTATCTTGGCTTGGTGCAGGAAAATAAAGTGTTCTTCAAAATGCTGAAAAGTAATGTTACATTTGTACGTCTCCTAAATGGTTAAAAAAACATAAAAGTTTTTCAAATGTGCATTCAGAATAAAGTAAATAGATGGAAATATATATCTTCTAAAAAATGGTACAGTATGTTTGGACATATTTGAGATATTACAGTTGAAAATGTGAAAAAATGACCAGGGAGAGGCGGGACGGGGACGCACTTCTCGGCACTTAGCCCTGCCCCTGCCCTGCCTCCTTTCATTGCAAATAGTGCAGAGGGGTGGAGAGGAGGCAGAGAGGGGGCGGGAGCTCAGTTCCTGCTCCTGGCTCTTCCATCCTCACCCCCCTTGCAGATGATGACGACGTATATCGGCTTGGTGTGAAAACCGAGACGATATACCTTCGTGTGAATCCAGCCTTAGCGAGTATACTCGTTCATCTCTAATCTTTAACAATTTTTTCAAATTTTCCCAATATTGGCACTTTAAATAAATATACACAAATTAGATTGGACTATTTTCACCACCTAAATGAAGTACACATGTCAGATTTCCAAAATTTGGCCTTGTCATTAAGGCGCAAACAGGTTTGGTCACTAAGGGGTTAAAGAGGACAGTGACCTCAAGAACCTGATCCCTGACAACCCACTAATAACTTTTAGGAGGGGTCGTAATCTAAGAGATTGAGTAGTTAAAAGTCATTTAGGTCCAAACCCAGAAAGTCTGACGTGGCTAGGGGCCTCAAAACTAAATGGAACTTTTTCCTTTAACAATTGCCTTGCTTGTAAGTTTATCCACAAAGGCGATTTGTTTGAAAGTGCTTATACGAGGGACATCTTTAAAATCCATGAATTTATCAATTGCAGAACGTCTAACCTAGTGTATATTGTGTCATGCCCCTGTCCAAAAAACTGTATTGGCAAGACTAACCCAATTTAGGGACATTCTTGCGCATGTGGGAAACATTAAGAGGGGTGAACACACACCGCTCGCTGATCACAGGCATCTCTGGCATAAGGGGGAAGAGCTCAATCTGAGATTTCAAGGTATCGAAACCATCCGCTCTCAAGGAGGAAGAGAGGACTTGGATAAACGTGTTCTTCAAAAAGAAGCACAATGGATTTATAGGGTTGACTCCATACACCCAAGGGGTGTAAACGAACTATTGTCCTTTAATAGTTTCCTTTAAACATTTATTTCTCTCCCCTCAATTTTCCATTTATACCTTTGGGTTTTTTTTCCTCCTTGTCTGCTGAGCTGAGTCTGCATAATTTTTGGTATTTACTTTCATAAATCTCGATGACACGCATCATCCTCACCATCTTCAACCATTATTAACTAACTTATCAGCCATCATTTATTTTCTTCATTTGTAAGGTTATGATTAATGTCTTGTTCACATCTTATCATGTTTGGCCAATGTTATCTTACAATAACGGGACTTCTATTGCTAGTATCAACTTTTATATACAAGGTATCTTTACTCATATCATCATCTCTAGGGGATCTGGTAACGATGTTTATACGCATGGCGTGCCATGGCGTTGTTCCTTTATCACCATGGTTTCATGAGGCCCAACTCCCTATTGCTTGCCCCGCCTACGGAGTGGTTCCACACTGTTACACTGTTACCTCAGTGACTGTCTGTCACCTTTCCAACTACTCCCCTTCGAGCCATGGAGAATTGACATGATTGCACCGATCCACACTATAAAACAATGGCCACTTCATGTAGCGGCTGGGCATCATTGCCGGCAGACTGGTGTCGTGTTGCTAGGTGACTGGGTCATGTGCTTATCACATGACCAGTTCTCTTACCAAGATGCTAGCTAAGTAAATGATGCCATGCCTGTCTGACTTAGTGGCTTGGCATTGCTGCCTGCAGACTGGCATTGCATCGTTTTGCTATTGGGTCATTTACTCATCACATGACCAGCTTCCTAATTAAGACACTAGTTCAGTTGCGGGCATCATTGATGGGTCAGTTTAGAGACGTTTCTTGACAGGTCTACGGCTGCAATTTACCAAACAGCACATTCTAGACACCTAGAAAAAAAGAAAGAAAGAATTTTTGCGTTTATTCTCCTTAATGTCAAACGCTTCTGTATACACACTTATTGATGTTTCCTGATGAGTCACCCTCTGCGATGAAACGCGTAGAACAGAACACGAATGAGAACCGAACTACAGAATCTGATTGCATCTTTGAAATAGACACTCAGTGGATGTCAATCCTGATTTCACTATAGTGTCATATTTAGAGTGGCATTTTTTAAAGTGACCATTTTTCCATAGCATACATCTGCGGTTTTTGTCTGCATCACTCTTTCTTGACCTGGTCCTTCCAGACGGAAAATCCTAGATCATCTCTTTGGGGTTCCATACCTGACCCCCTTTGACTTTTTAGTCCTTTCCTGTTTTTGTTTTGTTTGTCTATTTACATTGGTCCTTAATTAGCATTTTTAATTATTATTATCAGTAAAGGTTATGTTTTAAAAGGGGTCCTATCCAGTGACTATGCTAATGTTCCCTTAGGATCCCCTCAGTTCCAGTGATCTTCAAAGCGATGGTTTTGTTGTTCAGCGCTAGTTGAATCCTCAACTCTGGTCTCTAGGCCTTCAGAATATCAAGTGATTAGCAGCTTTTTATACCCTATTGCTTTTGGATACAGTGCTATTACTTCATTAGCTGTTCTACACATTTGAAAAAAAACTTTCTCAGCAATTACATGCCTAATCAGAAAACACCTATACTAGACCTTATTTTACTTTGCATAAACGTACCACCTACTGCTTTTTTCTTAATGCCAATGCTGAGAACGCCTACACTAGCCTTTGTTTTTTTTTTCTAGAAATTACAATCTTGACGGAGAGATTCTTTTAAAGGTCAATTCACAAAATTCCTTGTTTTTTTTAACTCAAATTATGCACACCCACCTGATTAGTCCTACTTTCAAAGGTCAATCTAAAGGATCACATTCTTTTCCTTCTCTAATGCACACGCCCTGCTATCAAACTATTGTCCACTTAACTTTGCATGTAAATGCGGTGTTCCAGCAGAGAGACAGCCAGCTGGGGGGCGGAGTCCACGGGCATAAACAAGATGGCGGTCACAGGTGGTTTTGTGGTCTCTCTCCACAAACGGACCAATACAGAGAACTTGCTTGGGAATGCACTCGGCGGCTAAACAGGGTTTGGAACCTAACTCGCTTAATGTCGAGGGGCTTTGTCACGGGTGACGCCAGTACCTTTAAGTTGTGAACTCCCAGTGGATGACATGAAAATTACTGAGATGAGTCCACAGTTTTTCTGTTGCAAAACCGAAGGTACACAGTTTTACTAACAGTCTTTCTTTCCTTTTTCTCTCAGAACATTTGTACAATTCACACCAAAATGCAACTTTCAGTTTAATACAGGATAACACGTTGAAACGCACTCTCTTTCTCTATTTTAGCTCTCCTTTACAGGATTCCCATCAGTTTGAGTTATCTGAGGGTTTGTTTGAACTAGTTGGTGAAGCAGACTATGTGGGTAATAGAGACCTGGGTGAGGCCAGACTTTTCCCTGACTGACTTAGTATATAACAGGGGCTCGTCACACTCGCTGTTCCTTAGGAAGATTCAGACCTATTCTCCTCCACACTGCGACCATACTTCTCCTCAGACTCCTCTGTGACTGACTTCTTCACTGGCTGAATGACTCACAGACTTCTTCTCTCACTGACCCCCTGACTGGAACTCTGACTGAAACTGACTTTCCTGTTCAAACTCTCTGAGTGAAAAACCGTGTAACTCCTCCCGACTTGCACTGCTCTCTTTTCCCTGGCTTAGATCCCCTCCACCAATCGGTGATTAGGCTGATATTAACCAATCAGGAGACAGATGTTGATGGGCAGATTAGGACGTCGTCTGTGAGGAAAAGGGGGAAAAAGGGTTTCCTTGACAAACAACCCCAGAAATTTTTCCTAAGGGCTCTTTCACAAGCATATATCGTCCCACTGTCTTCACGGTCGGCCGATATACACTGTGATCTGATGCACTGGATTCCGATGCATCAGATCACATAGCCATATTCCCGCAACGTAAAAGCACCTGGCCGGCCAATATAGTGCCGGGCGTTTTTATGTTGAACCCAAAAGATAGTCCTGGAACTATCTTTTGGGCCAGAATACTTTGGTCGCTGCATGGGCTCCTATGGGAGCCAATGACAGCAGCTAGAGAAGGGAGGTGGGAGGAAGTTTAGCAGCGCGAGTGCTAAACTCCCTCCGTCTTCTCTCCTCCCCTCCCCTCTGGCTGATTCCAATGGGTGGCGAGAGCTAAGCGCTGCCTCATTGCGCCTCCCATTGCTGACTGCAGACGAGGGGTGGGATGGGGGTGAAGCTAAGCTCCCTGCCCTTGTTCGCAGCCAGCAATGCGAGGAGGTGGGGTGGGGGGGGGGGGGCGTTTAGCGGCATCCCACCCCCTCTTATTGCAATGAGCTGATGAGGAGGAGAGAGGAGGTGAGCTGGTGAGGGGGAGGGAAGGGGAAGACTCAACGGCATGGCAGCCTCAGCATATATGCACCGGGGCCCATGCCATCTGAACGGGCACACAAACCATAGATTTGGGCGCCCGTTCACGAGGTTAAACTCCTCACATTGAAGCATATATCGGATGGTGGCTGATATACGCTCATGTGGAAGAGCCCTAAGGAGTACATAAAAAAGTTTTAAAATTAGTGACTGTATGACATCCTCTAGGACCTTCTGGGCCACAACATAAACGCTACACAGCGGACAACTAAAATGCCCGGGCACTTTTTTATAGTCCATAGCTCCAGCGGTAATAGTAACATCCCACAGTCGCTCCAGTGGTAATAGTGACATCCCACAGCGGGCCCCAGTGGTAATGGTGACACTATACACAGAGGGCCCCAGTGGTAATGTTGACACTACACAGCGGCCCCCAGTAGTAATAGTGACAGCCCACAGTTGCTCCCGGTAGTAATAGTGATACCCCCACGCGCCCCCAGTAGTAATAGTGACATCCCACAGCGGCCCCCAGTAGTAATAGTGACACCCAACAGCGGCCCCCAGTAGTAATAGTGACATCCCACAGTGGCCCCAGTAGTAGTAGCACCTCTCCGAGCCCCATATACTTACCCCCCACCTCTGCTTGGTGCTGCTGCTGACGCAGATCCTGGGTGCACATTGCGACGTCAGTGTGCTGCCAGACATCTCCTCCCCTGCTCTCGCGGAACCAAGTAGGAGACATCAGGGGAGGAGGGAGGAGGATCCCCGCTGCACACTGACGTCACAGTGTGTGCCAGGACTAGCGCCGCTAGCTACACAGCTGAGTAAATACCGGCAGGAGAGTGAATACCTGCTGGTATTCAATAATGTGGTGAGCATCCAACGGTGGTGCGTGCCAGCAGGGAGGGCACTGCGTGCTGCCTCTGGCACGCGTGCCATAGGTTCGCCACCACTGTCCTATTACAAACGTGTCAGGATTTTAAAATTCGTGAAACCTGCAGGAGATAGATATTTTATGTGTAAGAAAAATGTACAGTCATGGCACTTGGAGTACCAAGGGGAAAAACTTGCTTTCTCAAAGCTGGTCACAGTAAAAATCATTGCAGCGGTGAACTAAATGTAATGGAAAAGTAAACAGGTTACATAACATTTGTGTTGAAATAATCTGATCAGTCTGAACATAGTTATTGTTTAAAGAATAACTAAACTTTATTTTTCTCATAATACAATATTACAAGTGAGGATAAGACATCTTGCAATGTATATATAAAAAGACGAAAGCCCTCACTCACTCGCTCACTCACTCGCTCACTGATTGACTCGCCAAAAATTCTCCAACTTCCCGATGTCGTAGAAACATGAAATTTGGCACGAGCATAGATTATGTCCAAAATAGGAAAAGTAAATGGGTCCCAACTCGATTATTTAATTCTAGCGCAAAAGAATCAACATTGAAATTTTACGCACATAATCTAAATCTCTCACTTCCCAATGTCATAGAAACGTAAAATTTGGCATGAGCATTGAATATGTCGTAAATAGGAAATGCTAATGGGTCCCAACTCAATTGTTCTATTCTAAGCGCAAAAGAATTAGCATCCACATTTTACGTACAAAATCTAATTCTCTCACTTCTTGGTGTAATAGAAGCTTGAAATTTTGCACGGGCATTGATTCTGTCATAAATAGGAAAAGTTAATGGGTCCCAACTTGATTATTCAATTCTAAGCGCAAAAGAATTAGCGTCCAAATTTTACGTACAAAATCTAATTCTCTCACTTCTCGATGTCGTAGACACATGAAATTTGGCATAAGCATTGATTATTTCATAAATAGGAAAAGTTATTGGGTCCCAACTCGATTATTTAATTCTAGCGCAAAAGAACTAGCGTCCAAATTTTACATACGGAATCTAATTCTCTCACTTCTCGAGGTCATAAAAACTTGAAATTTGGCACGAGCATTGATTGTGTCATAAATAGGAAAAGTTAATGGGTCCCAACTCGATTATTCAATTCTAAGCGCAAAAGAATTAGCATCCAAATTTTACGTACGAAATCTAATTCTCTCACTTGAAACTTAGCACGGGCATTGATTATTATGTCATACATAGGAAAAGCTAATGGGTCCGAACTCAATTATCCAATTCTATGCGCAAAAGAATTAGCGTCCAAATTTTACGCTTGTAATCTAATTCTCTCACTTCCTGGTGTCATAAAAACGTGAAATTTGGCACAGGCATTGATTATGTCATAAATAGGAAAGGTTAATGGGTCCCAACTAGATTGGTCAATTCTAAGCGCAAAAGAATCAGCGTCCACATTTTACGTACAAAATCTAATTCACTTCTTGGTGTAATAGAAACTTGAAATTTGGCAAGAGCATTGAATATGTCATAAATAGGAAAAGTTAATGGGTCCCAACTTGATTATTTAATTCTAAGCGCAAAAGAATTAGCGTCCAAATTTTATGTACGGAATGTAATTATCTCACTTTCCGGTGTTATAGAAAAGTGAAATTTGGAACAGGCATTGATTATGTCATAAATATGAAAAGCTAATGGGTCCCAACTCGATTATTCAATTCTATGCGCAAAAGAGTTAGCGTCCAAATTTTACGTACGTAATCTAATTCTCTTACTTGAAATTTAGCACGGGCATTGATTATTATGTCATACATAGGAAAAGTTAAAGGGTCCCAACTCGATTATCCAATTCTATGCGCAAAAGAATTAGCGTCCAAATTTTACGTACGTAATCTAATTCTCTCACTTCCCGATGTCATAAAAACTTGAAATTTGGCAGAAGCATCGATTATCTCCAAAATAGGAAAAGTTAATGGGTCCCAACTCGATTGTTCAATTCTAAGCGCAAAAGAATTAGCGTCAACATTTTACGTACGAAATCTAATTCTCTCATTTCCTGATGTCGTAGAAACATGAAATTTGGCATGAGCATTGATTATGTCATAAATAGGAAAAGTTAATGGTTCCCAACTCGATTATTTAATTCTAGCGCAAAAGAATTAGCATTGAAATTTTAAGTACGGAATCTAATTCTCTCACTTCTTGGTGTAATAGAAACTTGAAATTTGGCAAGAGCATTGATTATGTCATAAATATGAAAAGCTAATGGGCCCCAACTGGATTTTTCAATTCTAAGCGCAAAAGAGTTAGCGTCCAAATTTTATGTACGAAATCTAATTCTCTCACTTCCCGATGTCATAGAATCTGAAATTTGGCATGGCCATTGATTGTGTCATAAATATGAAAAGCTAATGGGTACCAACTTGATTATTCAATTCTAAGCGCAAAAGAATTAGCGTCCAAATTTCATGCACGGAATCTAATTCTCTTACTTCCCCATGTCATTTTATATAAAGGAAATGTCGCATGGTTACCTCCACATGGTGTTTCCTGGGTATCGCAGAGAACTATGCAAAATGGTGAACATATTTTTTTCCTGGTATCTCTAAAGTAACCATGACTTCATAAGATTTTCCGTGTGAACACCAGATAAACACCAGTACCAAACTAACTCGGGCGAAGCCAGGTATATCAGCTAGTCTATCTATATATATAAAGATTAGAGATGAGCGAACGTGTTCGTCCGAACTTGATATCCGTGCGGATATTAGGGTGTTCGGGATGTTCGTTATTCGTAACGAACACCATGCGGTGTTCGGGTTACTTTCACTTCCTTCCCTGAGACGTTAGCGCGCTTTTCTGGCCAATTGAAAGACAGGGAAGGCATTACAACTTCCTCCTGTGTTCCAGCCCTATACCACCCCCCTGCTGTGAGTGGCTGGCGAGATCAGGTGTCCGCCGAATATACAAGTTGGCCCCTCCCGCGGCTCGCCTCAGATGCCTTGTGAGTTAGATGAGGGACAGTGCTGTTTGTACCGGAGCTGCTGTAGGGAAAGAATTTGTAGTTAGTGTAGGCTTCAAGACCCCCAAAGGTCCTTATTAGGGCCACTGATAGCTCTGTGTTGGCTGCTGTTAGCAGTGGCAATTTTTTTTTCTTCTCAAAATCGGCTCTGCAGAGCGTTGCACCCGGCATTAGGGACAGAAGTGTTGCATAGGCAGGGAGAGTGTTAGGAGTGAGTGTAGCCTTCAAGAACCTCAACGGTCCTTTCTAGGGCCATATTTAACCGTGTGCAGTACTGTGCTGGCTGCTGTTAGCTGTGCTGCATTTTTTTTCTTCTCAAAATCGCCTCTGCAGAGCATTGCACCCTCCATTGATACTGCAGGGAAAGAATTGTGTAGGCAGGGCCACAACACAGTTATTATTCATTGAATATACGCAGTGCGGCCTTTTGCTTGTAAAACAAGTGAAAAAAATTCTATTTGTCCTGCCTCTGTCCGTCCTAAGGGCAGTGGACACGTGTCGGCTGCGTGTGCAACGTTTAAAAATCAGACGCACCCAGCTACGTTTTACTCCTGGCTTCGCCATTTGCTTTCCTTAATTGGGAAAAAAAATACCTGCTCTGCCAGAGTTAATAACTCTGCTACCCTCAAGTTCTGTGCCACATTAGCAGGGCCACAGCACAGTTATTAAACTTCTCATGTTCATTGAATATACGCAGTGCTGCCTTTTGGTGGAAAAAACCTGAAAATAATTCTATTTGTCCTGCCTCTGTCCGTCCTAAGGGCGGTGGACACGTGTCGGCTGCGTGTGCAACGTTTAAAAATCAGACGCACCCAGCTACGGTTTACTGCTGGCTTCGCCATTTGCTTTCCTTAATTGGGAAAAAAAATACCTGCTCTGCCAGAGTTAATAACTCTGCTACCCTCAAGTTCTGTGCCACATTAGCAGGGCCACAGCACAGTTATTAAACTTCTCATGTTCATTGAATATACGCAGTGCTGCCTTTTGGTGGAAAAAAACTGAAAATAATTCTATTTGTCCTGCCTCTGTCCGTCCTAAGGGCGGTGGACACGTGTCGGCTGCGTGTGCAACGTTTAAAAATCAGACGCACCCAGCTACGGTTTACTGCTGGCTTCGCCATTTGCTTTCTTTAATTGGGAAAAATAATACCTGCTCTGCCAGAGTTATAATAACTCTGCTACCCTCACGTTCTGTGACACATTAGCAGGGCCACAGCACAGTTATTAAACTTAGATTATTCATTCACTAGAGGCAGTGGGGCCTTTCGTTTTCAAAAAAGGGAAAAAATTATATTTGGCCTGCAGTCTTGCGCCAATTTATTTCCTGCCTGTGAAATCAAATCACTGGTAATACAGCATGCTGAGGGGTAGGGGTAGGCCTAGAGGACGTGGAGGCGGCCAAGATGCGGAGGGCCAAGTCAGGGTGTGGGCACAGGCCGAGCTCCTGATCCAGGTGTGTCGCAGCCGACTGCTGCGCGATTAGGAGAGAGGCACGTTTCTGGCGTCCCCACATTCATCGCCCAATTAATGGGTCCACGCGGGAGACGGTTATTAGAAAATGAGCAGTGTGAGCAGGTCCTGTCCTGGATGGCAGAAAGTGCTTCGAGCAACCTATCGTCAACACGCAGTTCTGCGCCGTCCACTGCTGCAAATCCGAATCCTCTGTCTGCTGCTCCTCCTTCCTCCCAGCCTCCTCACTCCACTACAATGACACCTGCTCAGGAGCGGTAACACTCCCAGGAACTGTTCTCGGGCCCCTGCTTAGATTGGGCAGCAGCCGTTCCTCTCCCACCAGAGGAGTTTATCGTCACTGATGCCCAACCATTCGAAAGTTCCCGGGGTCCGGGGGAAGAGGCTGGGGACTTCCGCCAACTGTCTCAACAACTTTCTGTGGGTGAGGAGGACGATGACGATCAGACACAGTTGTCTTGCAGTAAGGTAGTAGTAAGGGCAGTAAGTCCGAGGGAGCAGCGCACAGAGGATTCGGAGGAAGAGCAGCAGGACGATGAGGTGACTGACCCCACCTGGTGTGCAACGCTTACTCAGGAGGACAGGTCTTCAGAGGGGGAGTCAAGGGCATCAGCAGGGCAGGTTGCAAGAGGCAGTGCGGTGGCCAGGGGTAGAGGCAGGGCCAGACCGAATAATCCACCAACTGTTTCCCAAAGCGCCCCCTCGCGCCATGCCACCCTGCAGAGGCCGAGGTGCTCTAAGGTCTGGCAGTTTTTCACAGAGACGCCTGACGACCGACGAACAGTGGTGTGCAACCTTTGTCGCGCAAAGCTCAGCCGGGGAGCCAACACCAACAGCCTCACCACCACCACCATGCGCAGACATATGATGGCCAAGCACCCCACAAGGTGGGACGAAGGCCGTTCAGCGCCTCCGGTTTGCACCCCTGCCTCTCCCCCTGTGCCCCAACCTGCCACTGAGATGCAACCCCCCTCTCAGGACACAGGCACTACCGCCTCATGGCCTGCACCCACACCCTCATCTCCGCTGTCCTTGGCCCCATCCAGCAGTGTAGTTCAGCGCACCGTCCAGCCGTCGCTTGCGCAACTGTTGGAGCGCAAGCGCAAGTACGCCGCCACGCACCCGCACGCTCAAACGTTAACCGTCCGCATAGCAAAATTCATCAGCCTAGAGATGCTGCCGTATAGGGTTGTGGAAACGGAGTCCTTCAAAAGTATCATGGAGGCGGCGGCCCCGCGCTACTCAGTTCCCAGTCGCCACTACTTTTCCCGATGTGCCGTCCCAGCCCTGCACGACCACGTCGCCCGCAACATTGTACGCGCCCTCACCAACGCGGTTACTGCCACGGTCCACTTAACAATGGACACGTGGACAAGCACAGGCGGGCAGGGCCACTACATCTCCCTGACGGCACATTGGGTGAATTTAGTGGAGGCTGGGACAGAGTCAGAGCCTGGGACCGCTCACGTCCTACCCACCCCCAGAATTGCGGGCCCCAGCTCGGTGGTGGTCTCTGCGGAGGTGTATGCTTCCTCCACTAAAGCACCCTCCTCCTCCTTCTCTGTCTCGCAATCAAGATGTGTTAGCAGCAGCATGTCGCCAGCAGTCGGTGTCGCGCGGTGTGGCAGCACAGCGGTGGGCAAGCATCAGCAGGCCGTGCTGAAACTACTCAGCTTAGGCGATAAGAGGCACACGGCCCACAAACTGCTGCAGGGTCTGACACAGCAGACCGACCGCTGAGCCTCCAACCGGGCATGGTCGTGTGTGACAAGGGCCGTAACCTGGTGGCGGCTCTGCAGCTCGGCAGCCTCACGCACGTGCCATGCCTGGCCCACGTCTTTAATTTGGTGGTTCAGCGCTTTCTGAAAAGCTACCCACGCTTGTCAGACCTGCTGGTAAAGGCGCGCCGGCTCTGCGCACATTTCCGCAAGTCCCACACGGACGCTGCCACCCTGCGCACCCTGCAACAATCGCTTTAAGCTGCCAGTGCACCGACTGCTGTGCGACGTGCCCACACGGTGGAACACGGTGGCCACATGTTGGCCAGGCTCTATGAACAGCGTAGAGCTATAGTCGAATACCAACTCCAACATGGGCGGCGCAGTAGGAGTCAGCCTCCTCAATTCCTTTCAGAAGAGTGGGCCTGGTTGGCAGACATCTGCCATGTCCTTGGTAATTTTGAGGAGTCTACCCAGGTGGTGAGCGGTGATGCTACAATCATTAGCGTCACCATTCCTCTGCTATGCATCTTGAGAAATTCCCTGCAAACCATAAAGGCAGCTGCTTTGCGCTCGGAAACGGGGGCGGTGGAAGACAGTATGCCGCTGGATAGTCAGGGCACCCTCCTGTCTATTTCTCAGCGCGTACAGGAGGAGGAGGAGGAGCATGAGGAGGATGAGGAGGAGGGGGAAGAGACAGCTTGGCCCGCTGCTGGCGGTACACCGGCTGATTGCCTGTCATCCTTTCAGCGTGTATGGCAGGAGGAGGAGGAGGAGGATCCTGAAAGTGATCTTCCTAGTGAAGACAGCCATGTGTTGCGTACTGGTACCCTGGCACACATGGCTGACTTCATGTTAGGATGCCTTTCTCGTGACCCTCACGTTGCACGCATTCTGGCCACAACGGATTACTGGGTGTACACACTGCTCGACCCACGCTATAAGGAGAACCTGCCCACTCTCATTCCCGAAGAGGAAAGGGGTTCGAGAGTGTTGCTATACCACAGGACCCTTGCGGACAAGCTGATGGTAAAATTCCCATCCGACAGCGCTAGTGGCAGAAGGCGCAGTACCGAGGGCAAGGTAGCAGGGGAGGTGCGGAGATCGAGCAGCATGTACATCCCAGGCAGTGCAACAGTCTTTAAGGGCCTGGACAGCTTTATGGCTCCCCACCAAGACTGTGTCACCGCTCCCCAGTCAAGGCTGAGTCGGCGGGAGCACTGTAAAAGGATGGTGAGGGAGTACGTAGCCGATCGCACGACCGTCCTCCGTGACGCCTCTGCCACCTACAACTACTGGGTGTCGAAGCTGGACACATGGCCTGAACTAGCGCTGTATGCCCTGGAGGTGCTTGCTTGTCCTGCGGCTAGCGTCTTGTCGGAGAGGGTGTTTAGTGCGGCTGGGGGAATCATCACAGATAAGCGTACCCGCCTGTCAACCGACAGTGCCGACAGGCTAACACTCATCAAGATGAACAAAGGCTGGATTTCCCCAGACTTCTCTTCTCCACCAGTGGACAGCAGCGATACGTAAGCAATACGTAGGCTGCACCGCGGATGGAAGCTACGTTCTCTCTCACCATCCAAAACGGGGACATTTCTGCTTCATCAATCTGTGTCTAATATTCCTCCTCCTCCTCCTGCTCCTCCTCCTGAAACCTCACGTAATCACGCTGAACGGGCAATTTTTCTTAGGGCCACAAGGCTCACTCAAATAATTTTTCTAAACAATTTTTAAAAGTTTCAATGCGCTTAAAAGCGTTGGAACTGTAACTTGAACCAATTTTTCGTTACACTGGGCTGCCTCCAGGCCTAGTTACCACTTAAGCCACATTAACCAAAGCGATTAATGGGTTTCACCTGCCCTCTGGCCATGGCCAATTTTTGGGATGTACATTAGTACTGTTGATACAGCAATTTTTGTGGGCCCTCGCCTACAGTGTAATCAAATTAATTTTTAGCCCACCTGCATTCCAACTGACGTTACCTCAGCTGTGTTGGGCAATGCAATGGGATATATTTATGTACCGTCGGTGGCTTCCTGGCACCCACCCAGGCTGTGGGTCCACAGGGAATTATAAATGCATCTGTTTCCACTTCTAAAGAACCCCAGTCTGACTGGGGCATGCAGTGTGGGCCGAATCCCACCTGTATTACGCACGACATTACTACCTCAGCTGTGTTGGGCAATGCAATGGGATATTTTTGTGTACCGCCGGTGGGTTCCAGGGAGCCACCCATGCTGTAGGTGCACACGGAGTGTAACCTACATGTGTCCACTTGTAAAGAACCCCAGTCTGACTGGGGCATGCAGTGTGGGCCGAAGCCCACCTGTATTACGCACGACATTACTACCTCAGCTGTGTTGGGCAATGCAATGGGATATTTCTATGTACCGCCGGTGGCTTCCTGGCACCCACCCATGCTGTGGGTCCACAGGGAGTTTAACCTAAATGTGTCCACTTCTAAAGAACCCCAGTCTGACTGGGGCATGCAGTGTGGGCCGAAGCCCACCTGTATTACGCACGACATTACTACCTCAGCTGTGTTGGGCAATGCAATGGGATATTTTTGTGTACCGCCGGTGGGTTCCAGGGAGCCACCCATGCTGTAGGTGCACACGGAGTGTAACCTACATGTGTCCACTTGTAAAGAACCCCAGTCTGACTGGGGCATGCAGTGTGGGCCGAAGCCCACCTGTATTACGCACGACATTACTACCTCAGCTGTGTTGGGCAATGCAATGGGATATTTTTGTGTACCGCTGGTGGGTTCCGGGGAGCCACCCATGCTGTCGGTCGACAGGGACTTCACAATAGGGAGTTGTACCTGCCTGTGTCTATGAATTAAAAAGCCCGGTCTAACTGGGGCATGCAGACACCTTGACAGAATGAATAGTGTGTGTCACATAGGTTCCCCATTGCTATGCCCACGTGTGCAGCTCCTGATGGCGGTGGCACAGGATTCTATTTCTCATTGCTTCTGTACAGCATTGTGGGCTATCGCCCCGCCCCTTTTAAAGAGGGTAGCTGCCTAGCCATGCCAACCTCTGCAGTGTGTGCCTGTGGTTCCTCCTCATGGCAGACGCACTTCTAAATAGACATGAGGGTGGGGTGGCATGAGGGCAGCTGAAGGCTGCGCAGGGACACTTTGGTGTGCGCTGTGGGGGGGAGGGGGGGCGGTTGGGCAGCATGTAACCAAGTAGAAGTGGCAGGCGGTGATTGTGCTTTGTTGGAGGTAGTGTGGTGCTTAGCAAAGGTATGCCATGCTAATGATGGCTTTTCAGAAGTAAAAGTTGTTGGGGGGGGGCACTCTTGCCGTTATTGTGGCTTAATAGTGGGACCTGTGAACTTGACATGCTGCCCAACATGTAGCCCCTCGCCTGCCCTATCCGTTGCTGTGTCGTTCCCATCACTTTCTTGAATTGCCCAGATTTTCACACATGAAAACCTTAGCGAGCATCGGCGAAATACAAAAATGTTCTGGTCGCCCATTGACTTCAATGGGGTTCGTTATTCGAAACGAACCCTCGAACATCGCGGGAAGTTCGTTTCGAATAACGAACACCCGAACATTTTGGTGTTCGCTCATCTCTAATAAAGATGAAAGCCCTCACTGACTTACTCACTGACTCGCCAAAAATTCTCCAATTTCCCGATGTTGTAGAAACATGAAATGTGGCACAAGCATTGATTATGTCATAAATAGGAAAAGTTAATGGGTCCCAACTCGATTATTCAATTCTAAGTGCAAAAGAATTAGCGTCCAAATTTTACGTACGGAATCTAATTCTCTCACTTCCCGATGTCGTAGACACATGAAATTTGGCACACTCATAGATTATGTGCAAAATAGGAAAAGTTAATGGGTCCAAACTCAATTATTCAATTTTAGCGCAAAAGAATTAGCGTCGAAATTTTACGTGCGTAATCTAATTCTCTCACTTCCCAATGTCATTGAAATTTGAAATTTGGCACAGGCATTGATTATGTTATAAATAGGAAGAGTTAATGGGTCCCAACTCGATTATTCAATTCTAAGCGCAAAACAATTAGTGTCCAAATTTTACGTACAAAATCTAATTCTCTCACTTCCCGGTGTCATAGAAATATGAAATTTGGCAGAGCATTGATTATGTCATAAATAGGAAAAGCTAATGGATCACAACTCAATTATTCAATTCAAGGAGCAAAAGAATTAGCATTGAAATTTTACGTATGTAATCTAATTCCCCCACTTCCCGATGTCATAGAAACTTGAAATTTGCCACGGGCATTGATTATGTCATAAACAGGAAAAGTTAATGGGTCCCAATTCGATAATTCAATTCTAAGCGCAAAAGAATAAGCGTCCAAATTTTACGCAAGGAATCTAATTCTCTCACTTCCTGATGTCATTTTATATAAAGTAAACGTCGCATGGTTACCTCCATGTGGTGTTTCCTGGGTAACGTAAAGAACCATACAAAATGGTGAACATATTTTTTTCCTCTGTATCTCTAAAGTAACAACGACTTCATAAGATTTTCCGTGTGAACACCAGATAAACACCAGTACCAAATTAACTCGGCTGAAACCGGTTTATATCAGCTAGTATAAATTATTATAGAGCAGAACCAAAGAAGGAGAGGACAGCCAACCAATTAAAACGGTGCTCGTCGCTAAACATACAACACTATAAAATATATCCACAAAGACCAAACATGTGTGCATCACAAGACACACATATAATAAATACATGAAAGATAACATGCATATCACAAGCACGGACCTTCATTCATGCGCATTTTTGCGCGCATGTACGCACGGATTAACACATACGTATATGCTCGTATGAACCCACCCTTAGGGCTCAAATAAATGGGTGCATGCGTTAATACACTTGCCACTATGAAACGTATTAGTGCATGAATCAGTAATTTTTATTTTATTTTTTTGACTATTTAAATTACACTCTATTGCATGCTAGTTTTAAAAAAAAAGCGGTAAAATAGGTCTTTTCACACTCGTAATTTTAACGTGCGAGAATCCTGCTAGTCAAAACTAAATAATTAAAGTCAGTGGTTTTGTTTTTTCCTGTTTTGCGGCTGTGATTTTCTGAAGAAGTCCTCATAAAAATTAGGTCCCATCAGCTTGGATAAAAATATCTTACAAGATCAGCACTTTAGCCTGTTTTAATCCCAAAGACATATGAGATCAGGTGAAGGATCTACTTTATAGATATTTAATTTTAAACAACATGTACCAAAATGTACAACCTTCATTGTGACTGAGGCCGGAGACAGCGGCTACTGCAGAACTAGATCTCCAGAGATATTGTGGAAGTTGTACATTAGATTAAAGCAGGCTAGAGACAATCAACCCACAATTGTGCTTGTTTACATCTCTTAGGGCTTAAACACATGGGAGTGTTTTTGCCCCGCTTTGCGACCATGAAAATCATCGCCGCAAAATGTTACAAAGCTAAACTATCACTTTAAATGGTTTTGTTTTCGCTATGAGGATTCTCGCACATTAAAACTACGTGGGAGAAAGACAGGGCAGGACCTATCGCATGCCACGATTTTAATCATGCAAGCGGAAAATCGCTACGATTCTCCGCTCGTGCGCATTAGGCTGTGCTTTCCATAGTTATCCTATGGAAAGTGTATCATGCGAGCTCCACGTGCGATTTATCGCTGCGAATCTCGCTATCACACCTTACCCGTGGACAGGCACCCTAAGGAAATACAAGGTGAAAATCCATAGCAGAAATTGACATATTGTGAATTTAAAATCCACAGAGCAGGTTAATTTACACTCTAAATTTTCTCTACAGTGTGGATGGGACTTCTTAAAATCCCATTCACAATGTCTGTACTATAAATGCTGTAGATTTTATTTCCGACCCGGGTGAACATACACTAAGAGACGTATACTTGTATCCTGTTCTTGTTTTCCATGTGAAAAAATATCTAAAGCTGCACTCTGTGAACCTGTCCTGATGTAGGAGCTCATGTGATCGATCTCTTACCAGTTTCCAGCTTTGGAGCTGCATAACAGGACATTGTAGATACAAGCAGAATGAAGAATCCTGATGCAGCCATTCTGTTATAACCAGAACAGAGAGGTTTTTCCTCAGCCTGATGCATCTCTCCGCAGAGCAGAATAACTACTCCACCGAGCTACGTGCAGAATAAATATCCCTGTAACTTACAGGAATTGTTGATATCACCTAGTAACTGATGTTGCAAGAACAGAAACGGTTGCCTAACATTGTGTGGTGAAATAATCTGATCGGTCAATACACAATCACTGTGCATCCAAACATCATGTTTACTTTTGCTTTATTAGATTTACACAAAGAAAAACGAGATAAACCCTGTCCAATCCAATTCCCCTGCCACCCGCACACTCCCCAGCTCTAATTTATTTTGGGTGAGAAAGAACGTTGCGGATTCCTTGGAATTATTCAACCGAAACACATAAAAATGATGTCATGATAATTTTATTAGAAATTCTTTAAAAATTAGACGAGTTATGAGTGTTTTACATTATTATTAGTAATAATCCTGTAAATATATTTATATTGAAATTACATACATTTATGTAATACAACTCTATTAATTTCTAATTTCTCTAATCTATCTATCTATCTATCTATCTATCTATTTATCACAGTACCATACAGAGGCATCTTATAACTGCATACAATATGTATGTTTCTAACACTATGCAGGACTTGTCCTACATGTTATAACATACCTATGCAGAACAGACTCCAACATCAGACAGCTGCCCCGCATAGTGTTAGAAATATGTGTTGGACCCCGCCTGATATCGCACTGATGCAGAAAATCATATTGTCGGAAGAGGTCCGACACTCGATTGGAAAGGGTTAAAACTTAACTTTAGTAAAACAAAATTTGATCAGCTCAGAATTACTTTTGGCAACATTAACTGGAAGAATGTTCTCAAAAATAACAGCATAGGTGAAAAATGAGAGAAGTTTAAAAACATCCTGAATACCTCATGTGAGCAGTTCATACCCTCTAAAAAATAAAAGAACTACGAATAGAAGGAAACCAATGTGGCTCAACAAGACTATAAAGAGGGCAATAAGTGAAAAAATAAAGTGTTTAAACTACTAAAACAAGAAGGCAGGGAAGAAGTGCTAAAAGCATACAGGAAAAAAAAACAACATATGTAAGGAAAATATAAAAACTGCAAAGGAGGAGGCAGAAAGACTGATTGCCAAAGAGAGCAAAAATAAACCTAAACGGTATATATAAACGGTAAAAGGATTTGCACTGAAAACCCTGGGCCTTTAACAAAAAATACAGGAAAATCATAGAAGATGATGGAGGGAAGGCAAATTTATTGAATAGCTTTTTCTTAAATATGTTAATGAGAGAAAAAGAAATGTCACGCAGTGTGCAAGGGGATAAAATGAACTCCCCGCTAAATATCACCTGCCTAACACAGGAAGACATGCAGAGCCGGCTATAAAAGATTGAAATCAACAAATCGCTGGGCCCAGATGGAATACAGCCAAGGGCTCTAAGGAAATCAAGTGACATGACAGACAGACCGCTATTTCTTATATTTAGGGACACTATGGAGACCGGGGTTGTACCACTGGATTGGCGAATTGCCAATGTGATTCCAATATACAAAAAGGTGTCAAGAAGAGAGCCTGATGAGGGGGGGCTCGGCGACTCTCCATTTCTTCCTCTTGAGTTGTGTGCTGGGACCTCCTATCTGCTTCATGCGGGGAGGGCCTCCTCCTCCTCATGGTTACAAATCCCCTCAGATCTCTCCTATTGTAGGGGCCTTGCCCTTGGGGAGCCTGCCACCGCGGGACCGGGCACATTCTTACATTCAGAAGGAGGCGCGGTACGAGATCAAACCACCCCCCTCATGCCCCCCCCACTCATCCCCCCCCTCTCTGTCAGCGTATTCCCTATCGTTCCTCCCCACCCCACCTTCAAGATTTGCTTAGGTTGTCTCAGGGAGAATAGCCAAAGGGACTGCTGTCCCGGAAGGAGGCTCATTCTCCCCTGGTGGCCTAGCCACAATGTTGTGGTTGTTTGTATTTAATTTTATTCGGTTACACACTCCGTCGCCCTATTTCCAAATTGTCGACTGAATGCTCATGTAACCTTTCTCTCAGCTACCCGAGACGTTGTTGTTTTTTCTTTTGTCTGTTTAATGATTGCTAGATTTGTAAAATCAATAAAAATTGAATTAAAAAAAAAAAGAAGAGAGCCTGATAACTACAGGCCAGTAAGCCTCACTTCAATAATTGGAAAAAATATTTGAGGGGTTTCTGAGAGATACCATCCTGGAATACCTTAAGGAAAACAATGGTATAACCCCTCATTAGCATGGGTTCATGAGGGGTCGATCATGTCAAACCAACTTGATCAGCTTCTACAACAAAGTAAGTTCTAGGCTGAACCTGGGAGAGTCTTTTTATCTCGTATATCTGGATTCTTCTAAAGCATTTGACACTGTGGTGCATAATAAATTAATATATAAAATGAGGCAGCTTGGCCTGGGCGAAAACGTGTGTATCTGGGTAAAGAACTTGCTCAGAGATAGAAAGCAGAGGGTGGTAATAAATAGTTCATACTCTGATTAGGCCACTATTGCTAGTATGGTGCCACAGGGTTCAGTATTGGGCCCCATTCTGTATAATATATTTATTAATGACCTGATAGAGGGACTACACAGTAAAATATCAATGTTTACAGATGATACAAAATCATACAAGATAATTTGTACAATGTACGGCTGCAAATAAACATGGATAAGCTGGGGGCTTGGGTAGAAAAATGGCATGGCAAATGAAGTTCAACATTGATAAATATAAAGTTATACATATTGGCTGGAGAAATGGATGTCACCAATATACACTAAATGGGGTACTGCTAGGGAAAAGTGAGATGGAAAAAGACCTGGGGATATTAGTTGACTGTTGACTTAAGTGGAGCAATCAATGACAGTCAGCTACTGCAAAGGGAAATAATGCTTTGGGGTACATTAAAAGAGGTATGGGGGCGAGAAAATTATTGCCCCACTATGTGAGGGAATTGTCAGGCCTCACATGGAATATTGTGTACAGTTCTGGTCACCGGTGCTCAGGAAAGATCTTGCAGTGCTTTATGGGGTCCAAAGAAGGGCAATTAAATTAATAAATAAAATGGGAGGACTAGAATACCCAGAGAGGCTATCAAAATTGGGATTATTCACCCTAGAAGAAAAGATGGTTAAGGGGTGATCAAATAACTATGTATAAATACATGAGGGAACAATACAAGGACCTCTCCCATGATCTGTTTATACCTAGGATTACGATCGTTTTCAGCTTAGCATACTATGTTACTATGTAAAAGAGGTAGAAAGTTTGCAGAACACTGAATTAACAGACACTGAAATATTATTTCCTGTTCCGTGTGTTGCATTAACCCCTTGATAATCAGCATTTTTTTTGTTTTTTGTTTTGCTTTAACAAAAATCATATTTTTTTTATTCCTCTATTGACATAGGTATAAGAGTGCTTCTTTATTTGCGGAATGAGCGCTGAAACAAATGTGTTTTTTACCCTGAGCTGTATTTTTTACTATTACAATTTACAGAACCAAATAATGTATTGAAAAACATTGGAAACATTCTAAATGGGGTGCAATGGAAAATAGCTGAATTGTGCCATTTTGGGGGTATGTTTCTACAGCGTACATAGAGTGATAAAAATGTTAACTGTATTCTGAGGGTCAGAACTATTACGACAATACAAAATTTGCAGTTCTTTTTCATTGCACTAAAAAAAAAAACTCTTTTTAATTATATATATATATATATATATATATATATATATATATATATATATATATATATATATATATATATATATATATATATATATATATATATACTTTCTGTCTTCATCCTGTGACTCCCATAACATTTTTATTGGTACCATTTTGGAGTAAATATTGCGTTTCAGTTGATTTTTACTAAGAACATTTTGGGGAGATGAAGGTTATCAAAAAGACACAACTCTGACATTCTGTATTTTTCCTTTACTTTAATAGAGCAGATTTTTTTACAGACGAGTAAATACAAAGCTCTTTTTTTATATTGAAAATGGGGAAAAGGGAGTTTGTCAAACATTCAATACTATTTTTTGATATTTAAAAAAAATCTTAATAAGGGATTTGAACTTGTGATTGTCTGATTGCTTGTACAATATGCTACAATTCTACAGTGTTGCACATCTACCAGCTACAGGCAGGGCTTAATAAGAAGGCCATGGGCTGACATGGCAACTGAGCAGCATCCCCGCTATCTTGTCCGGGGGGGTGGGGGGAATTTTGATAGAGAGACCCCATTGCTCCGTCAACCATTCAAACACGATGGTCAGTGTTGGTCATAATATTTAAAGAGTTAATGACCGAGATCGGAGTTATTTTCAACCCTGGCTGCTGTGGCCAGTTGTTGGGTGTCCTTGACAGCCAGCGCCCACAATGTATGGTGCGAGCCCAGCTCCCAAGCCACTCCATACACACCCTGTGAACATCCGCCGTACATGTACGGTGGATTATGTTAAGAGGATAAAGGGATTTTGCAGACAAACACTTTTTAATAGGGGCTCATTCTTCGTAAATGTTACTGGGGCCTGTCTATACTGCTACTACTGAAATGTTACAAATGCTGTACTCTCCCTACACTGCTGCTAGGGAATTGTGAATCTGCTGCTTTGTCCATACTGCTTCTACGTTAATGTTACTGGGGTCTGACTATACTGCTACTACTGAAATGTTAAAAAAATATATGCTCTCCCTACACTGCTGCCAGGGAAATGTGAATCTGCAGCTTTGCCCATACTGCTTCAATGTAAATGTTACTGGCGTCTGTCTATACTGTTATTACAACTGAAAAGTTACTGCACTCTGTCAATACTGCTGCAAATGAAATGTTACTGGGCTCAGCCTACACTGCTGCAACAGAAATGTTAAAGGGGTGTGTCTATACTGTTACTACTACTGAAATGTTACTGGGGTCTGTCTGCACTGCTGGAACTGAAATGTTACTGGGGCCTGTCCCTAATGATACTACTGAAATGTTACAGGGGTCTGTCTGCACTGCTGGAACTGAAATGTTACAGGGGTCTGTCTGCACTGCTGGAACTGAAATGTTACTGGGGTCTGTCAATACTGCTGTAAATGAAATGTTACTGGGGTCTGTCCCTAATGATAATACTGAAATGTTACTGGGGTCTGTCTGCACTGCTGTAAATGAAATGTTACTGGGGTATGTCTATACTGTTGCTACTGAAATGTTACTGGGGCCTGTCCCTAATGATACTACTGAAATGTTACTGGGGTCTGTCTGCACTGCTGTAAATGAAATTTTACTGGGGTATGTCTATACTGTTGCTACTGAAATGTTACTGGGGCCTGTACTAATGATACTACTGAAATGTTACTGGGGTCTGTCTGCACTGCTGGAACTGAAATGTTACTGGGGTCTGTCAAAACTGCTGTAAATGAAATGTAACTGGGGTCTGTCTGCACTGCTGGAACTGAAATGTTACTGGGGCCTGTCCCTAATGATACTACTGAAATGTTACTGGGGTCTGTCTGCACTGCTGGAACTGAAATCTTACTGGGGTCTGTCTGCACTGCTGGAACTGAAATGTTACTGGGGCATGTCGCAACTGATACTTCTGAAATGTTACTGGGGTTGTCTACACTGCTGGAACTGAAATGTTACTGGAGTCTGTCTATACTGCTGCAAATGAAATGTTACTGGTAGAGATGAGCGAGCACCAAAATGCTCGGGTGCTCGTTACTCGGGACGAAATTATCGCGATGCTCGAGGGTTCGTTTCGAGTAACGAACCCCATTGAAGTCAATGGGCGACTTGAGCATTTTTGTATATCGCCGATGCTCGCTAAGGTTTTCATTTGTGAAAATCGGGGCAATTCAAGAAAGTGATGGGAACGAGACAGCAACGGATAGGGCAGGCGAGGGGCTATATGTTGGGCTGCATCTCAAGTTCCCAGGTCCCACTATTAAGCCACAATAGCGGCAAGAGTGCCCCCCAACAACTTTTACTTCTGAAAAGCCCTCATTAGCGATGCATACCTTAGCTAAGCACCACACTACCTCCAACAAAGCACAATCACTGCCTGCATGACACTCCGCTGCCACTTCTCCTGGGTTACATGCTGCCCAACCCCCTTCCCCCCCGCACGACCCAGTGTCCACAGCGCACACCAAATTGTCCCTGCGCAGCCTTCAGCTGCCCTCATGCCACGCCACACTCATGTCTATTTATAAGTGCGTCTGCCATGAGGAGGAACCGCAGGCACACACTGCAGAGGGTTGGCATGGCTAGGCAGCGACCCTCTTTAAAAGGGGCGGGGCGATAGCCCACAATGCTGTACAGAAGCAATGAGAAATATAATCCTGTCCCACCGCCATCAGGAGCTGCACACGTGGGCATAGCAATGGGGAACCTATGTGCCACACACTATTCATTCTGTCAAGGTGTCTGCATGCCCCAGTCAGACCGCGGTTTTTTATAAATAGTCACAGGCAGGTACAACTCCGCAATGGGAATTCCGTGTGCACCCACAGCATGGGTGGCTCCCTGGAACCCACCGGCTGTACATTAATGTATCCCATTGCAGTGCCCATCACAGCTGAGGTAACGTCCGATTAAATGCAGGTGGGCTTCGGCCCACACTGCATGCCCCAGTCAGACTGGGGTTTCTTTAGAAGTGGACACATGTAGTTACAACTCCGTGTGGACCCACGGCATGGGTGGATTCCTGGAACCCACCGGCGGTACATAAATATATCCCATTGCAGTGCCCAACACAGCTGATGTAACGTCAGCTGTAATGCAGGTGGGCAAAAAATTAATTGGATTACACTGTAGGCGAGGGCCCCAAAAAATTGGTGTACCAACAGTACTAATGTGCCTCAAAAAAATTGCCCATGCCCAACCAAGAGGGCAGGTGAAACCCATTAATCGCTTTGGTTAATGTGGCTTAATTGGTAACTAGGCCTGGAGGCAGCCCAGTTAAAATAAAAATTGGTTCAGGTGCAAGTTTCAACGCTTTAATGAGCATTGAAACGTATAAAAATTGTTTACTAAAATTATATGACTGAGCCTTGTGGGGCTAAGAAAAATTGCCCGTTCGGCGTGATTATGTGAGGTTTCAGGAGGAGGAGCAGGAGGAGGAGGAGGAATATTATACACAGATTGATGAAGCAAAAATGTCCCCGTTTTTGATGGTGATAGAGAACGATGCTTCCATCCGCGGGTGCAGCCTACGTATTGCTTAGGTATCGCTGCTGTCCGCTGGTGAAGAAGAGAAGTCTGGGAAAATCCAGGCTTTGTTCATCTTGATGAGTGTAAGCCTGTCGGCACTGTCGGTTTACAGGCGGGTACGCTTATCCGTGATGATTCCCCCAGCCGCACTAAACACCCTCTCTGACAAGACGCTAGCCGCAGGACAAGCAAGCACCTCCAGGGCATACAGCGCGAGTTCAGGCCACGTGTCCAGCTTCGACACCCAGTAGTTGTAGGGGGCAGAGGCGTCACCGAGAATGGTCGTGCGATCGGCTACGTACTCCCTCACCATCCTTTTACAGTGCTCCTGCCAACTCAGCCTGGACTGGGGAGCGGTGACACAGTCTTGCTGGGGAGCCATAAAGCTGGCAAAGGCCTTGGAGAATGTTCCCCTGCCTGCACTGTACATGCTGCCTGATCTCTGCGCCTCCCCTGCTACCTGGCCCTCGGAACTGCGCCTTCTGCCACTAGCGCTGTCTGATGGGAAGTTTACCATCAGTTTGTCCACCAGCGCCCTGTGGTATAGCATCATTCTGGAACCCCTTTCCTCTCGGGAATGAGAGTGGAAAGGTTCTCCGTATACCGTGCGTCGAGCAGTGTGTACACCCAGTAATCCGTAGTGGCCAGAGTGCGTGTAACACGAGGGTCACGAGAAAGGCATCCTAACATGAAGTCAGCCATGTATGCCAGGGTACCTGTACGCAACACATGGCTGTCCTCACTAGGAAGATCACTTTCAGGATCCTCCTCCTCCTCCTCCTCCTCCTCCTCCGGCCATACACACTGAAAGAATGACAGGCAAGCAGCATGGGTACCCTCAGCAGTGGGCCAAGCTGTCTCTTCCCCCTCCTCCTCATGCTCCTCCCCCTCCTCCTCCTCCTCAACGCGCTGAGATATAGACATGAGGGTGCTCTGACTATACAGCGACATACTGTCTTCCCACGCCTCCGTTTCCGAGTGCAAAGCGTCTGCCTTCATGCTTTGCAGGGAACTTCTCAAGAGGCATAGCAGAGGAATGGTGACGCTAATGATTGCAGCATCGCCGCTCACCATCTGGGTCCTCAAAGTTTCCAAGGACCTGGCAGATGTCTGCCAACCAGGCCCACTCTTCTGAAAAGAATTGAGGAGGCTGACTCCCACTACGCCTCCATGTTGGAGTTGGTATTCCACTATAGCACTACGCTGCTCATAGAGCCTGGCCAACATGTGGAGCGTAGAGTTCCACCGTGTGGGCACGTCACACAGCAGTCGGTGCACTGGCAGATTAAACCAATGTTGCAGGGTCCGCAGGGTGGCAGCGTCCGTCTTGGAGTTGCGGAAATGTGCGCTGACCCGGCGCACCTTTCCGAGCAGGTATGACAAGTGTGCGTAGCTTTTCAGAAAGCGCTGAACCACCAAATTAAAGACATGGGCCACGCATGGCACATGCGTGAGGCTGCCGAGCTGTAGATCCGCCACCAGGTTATGGCCGTTGTCACACACGACCATGCCCGGTTGGAGGCTCAGTGGCGCAAGCCAGCGGTCGGTCTGCTCTCTCAGACCCTGCAGCAGTTCGTGGGCTGTGTGCCTCTTCTCTCCTAAGCTGAGTAGTTTCAGAACGGCCTGCTGACGCTTGCCCACCGCTGTGCTGCCACGCCGCGCGACACCGACTGCTGGCGACGTGCTGCTGCTGACACATCTTGATTGCGAGACAGAGGTTGCGTTGGAGAAGGAGGAGGAGGGTGGTTTAGTGGAGGAAGCATACACCGCCGCAGATACCAGCACCGAGCTGGGGCCCGCAATTCTGGGGGTGGGTAGGACGTGAGCGGTCCTAGGCTCTGACTCAGTCCCAGCCTCCACTAAATTCACCCAATGTGCCATCAGGGAGATATAGTGGCCCTGCCCACCTGTGCTTGTCCACGTGTCCGTTGTTAAGTGGACCTTGGCAGTAACCGTGTTAGTGAGGGCGCGTACAATGTTGCAGGAGACGTGGCCGTGCAGGGCTGGGACGGCACATCGGGAAAAGTAGTGGCAACTGGGAACCGAGTAGCGCGGGGCCGCCGCCACCATCTTGCTTTGGAAAGCCTCCGTTTCCACAAGCCTATACGGCAACATCTCCAGGCTGATCAATTTGGCAATGTGCACGTTTAACGCTTGAGCGTGCGGGTGCGTGGCGGCGTACTTGCGCTTGCGCTCAAACAGTGGTGCTAGCGACATCTGGACGCTGCACTGAGAGACATTGCTGGATGGGGCCGAGGACAGCGGAGGTGAGGGTGTGGGTGCAGGCCAGGAGACGGTCGTGCCTGTGTCCTGAGAGGGGGGTTGGTTCTCAGTGGCAGGTTGGGGCACAGGGGGAGAGGCAGTGGTGCAAACCGGAGGCGGTGAACGGCCTTCGTCCCACCTTGTGGGGTGCTTGGCCATCATATGCCTGCGCATGCTGGTGGTGGTGGCTCCCCAGCTGATCTTGGCGCGACAAAGGTTGCACACCACTGTTCGTCGGTCGTCAGGTGTCTCTGTGAAAAACTGCCACACCGTAGAGCACCTTGACCTCTGCAGGGTGGCATGGCGCGAGGGGGCGCTTTGGGAAACAGTTGGTGGATTATTCGGTCTGGCCCTGCCTCTACCCCTGGCCACCGCACTGGCTCGGCCTGTGCCCACACCCTGACTTGGGCCTCCGCGTTCTCGCCCGCGTCCACGTCCTCTAGGCCTACCCCTACCCTTCAGTATGCTGTATTACCAGTAGTGCAGAAACAGAACGCTGTAATTAAATGTGCCACTTATTGACCTGTGGTTGGAGGCTGACTTCGCTTACGGAACGCACAGCAGAGCCAGGAAATAATTTTGCGCAAGCCTGCTGTAACACTTAGCTGGCTGCGTATGAATTAGGAGGACAACTACACCCAGCACAGACCCAGTACACTGAGGACAGTCACAGGCAGCCCAAATAGATTTTTTTTCCCAAATGTTTTTGGAAAGGCCCACTGCCTATATTCAATAAATATATGTCTTCTGTCCCTGCCTCACCACTACTGGCCCTGGAGTATGTAAAATAACTGCAGAGTATTGCACTGTGGACTGGAATACAGCGGTGATGTAACAGCCAACACAGAGCCAGGAAATAATTTTGCGCAAGCCTGCTGTAACACTTAGCTGGCTGCGTATGAATTAGGAGGACAACTACACCCAGCACAGACCCAGTACACTGAGGACAGTCACAGGCAGCCCAAATAGATTTTTTTTCCCAAATGTTTTTGGAAAGGCCCACTGCCTATATTCAGTAAATATATGTCTTCTGTCCCTGCCTCACCACCACTACTGGCCCTGGAGTATGTATAATTACTGCAGGGCGCAATGCTCTGCACGGCCGATATACAAAAAAAAAAAAAAGTGCAACACTGCAAAAAGCAGCCTCCACAGTACTGCACACGGTTAGATGTGGCCCTAAGAAGGACCGTTGGGGTTCTTGAAGCCTAAAATACTCCTAACACTCTCCCTATAGCAGCTCCGGCACCAACAGCACTTTCCCTCATCTATGTCAGAATAAATCTGTGGCGAGCCGCGGGAGGGGCCGATTTTTATACTCGGGTGACACCTGATCTCGCCAGCCACTCACTGCAGGGATTGGTATAGGGCTTGAACGTCGCAGGGGGAAGTTGTAATGCCTTCCCTGTCTTTCTAATGGCCAGAAAAGCGCGCTAACGTCTCAGAGATGAAAGTGAAAGTAACTCGAACATCGCGTGGTACTCGTCACGAGTAACGAGCATCTCGAACACGCTAATACCCGAACGAGTATCAAGCTCGGACGAGTACGTTCGCTCATCTCTAGTTACTGGGGTCTGTCCCTACTGCTGCCAATGAAATGTTACTGGGTACTGTCCATACTATTACCACTGAAATGTTACTAATTCTCGGCTCTGCCTATACTGCTGCTACTGCTATGTTACAGGGTTGTGGAAACAAAGGCTTGTCAAAGACATGATGGTGGCGAGGCCACGCTATTAGGTCCCCAGGCGCAACAATTTTTCAGCAACGCGGTTACTGGGAAGGTGCATATAACCACGGACAAGTGGACAGGACACGTACTGCCTCAAAAACATCCCCCTCCTCCAACAATGAAAACAATCTTGGCAAATGCTTTCGCAGTGGTCCATCTGGCGGCAGTCCAAGAATTTCACCTTAAATGACACAATAAGAAAACCCACCACCACCCCCCGCCACGGCCCACTTAATCCTGGCCACATTCCGAAAACCAACTAAATAAAACCGCACTACTATATCCACACTCCACATTTCATCCTGGCCACATTCCAAAAACCAACAAAATAAAACCGCGCTAATAGGTCCACAGTCGCGACCACTTTCCCACCAACGCGGTTACTGGTAAGGTGCATATAACCATGGACACGTGGACAGGACACGTACTGCCTCAAAGACATCCCCCTCCTCCTCCTCCAACAATGAAAACATTCTTGGCAAATGCTTTTGCAGTGGTCCGTCTGGCGGCAGTCCAAGAATTTCACCTTAAACGACACAATAAGAGAGCCCCCCACCACGGCCCACTGAATTCTGGCCACATTCCGAAAACCAACTAAATAAAACCGTGCTACTATATCCACACTCCACATTTCAACCTGGCCACATTCCGAAAACCAACTAAATAAAACCGCGCTAATAGGTCCACAGTCGCGACCACTTTCCCACCAACGTGGTTACTGGTAAGGTGCATATAACCATGGACACTTGGACAGGACACGTACTGCCTCAAAGACATCCCCCTCCTCCTCCTCCAACAATGAAAATATTTTTGGCAAATGCTTTCGCAGTGGTCTGTCTGGCGGCAGTCCAAGAATTTCACCTTAAACGACACAATAAGAAAGCCCCCCCACCTCCACCCCCGCCACGGCCCGCTTAAACCTGGCTACATCCTGAAAACCAACTAAATAGAACCGCGGTAGTATTCCGTTATCCCTAGCTGAAGCTTTCAGCTGACTGGTAGAGCATTGGTGGCTTAAAACGTCTTGGTACTGCTAAGTCCAAAGATTAGTCTACAGCTGAGGTCGGAATACAGGTCACTATAGAACACACCATCCCTGCAGGGCAAGGGACTGAGTGGCAGCAGGTACCGACCCTAAATGGAAGCAGGCCAGCTGAGAACCACATACTCCCTGAATGATTTTGGACTGACCAATGATGAGGCCTTTACTTGTGATCATCTTTGGTAATTCCTAAGAAAGATGCTTGCGTGGTAGTAGCCGGAAACTTGAATTGCTATTTGCTAACACTTTGAAATGGACAACGGAAACCATAGGAATGAAGCCTTTCCATTTTTCAGCTTGAGATGAGAAGGAGTGCAGACTTTCAGTACCTTGAGTATCCTTTTCATTGCAATCAAATGCCCCTCTCTTGTCTTAAAAAATACTAGCTTTTCCACGTAGGTGTTGTCACTCTGTCTATACTGTTACTACTGAAATCCCACTAATACTGGGCTATGCCTATTCTGCTGTTACGGAAATGTTACAGGGGTCTGTCGATACCGTTACTACTGAAATGTAACTGATACTGTGTTCTGCCTATACTGCAGCTACTGAAATGTTACTCGGGTCCGTCTATACTGTAACTACAGAAGTGCTAATAGGGTCTCCCTAGACTTCTGCAACATAACTGTTAGTGGGGTGTGCGTATACCTTAGCTACAGGAGTATTACAGGGGTCGGTGCATACTATGGGTGCACTAAGTGTTCCCATCGCGGTGTTCCATGTACATGGCCCCCCCAAAAATTACCCAGTCTGACTAGGGCATGCAGTGTGGGCCGATACCCACCTGTATGTAATCTGACGTTAGTTCTGCTGTCCAGGGCACTACAATGGGATATAGTTATGTACCGCCGGTGGGTTCCAGGGAGCCACCCATGCTGTGGATCCACAGGGACTTTACATTGGGGAGTTGTACCTGCCCCTGTGTATGTATAAAAAACCCTGGTCTGACTGGGGCATGCAGTGTGGGCCGAAGTCCACCTGTATTTAATCTGACGCTAGTTCTGCTGTCCAGGGCACTGCGATGTGATATATTTATGTACCACCGGTGGGTTCCAGGGAGCCACCCATGCTGTGGGTCCACAGGGACCTCACATTAGGGAGTTGTACCTGCCTGTGTATACTTATAAAAAAAAAACAGTCTGACTGGGGCATGCAGTGTGGGCCAAAGCCCACCTGCATTTTATCAGACGGTACCTCAGCTGTGCAGGGCACTGCAATGGGATTTATTTATGTACCGCCGGTGGCTTCCTGGGACCCACCCATGCTGTCGGTCCACACGGACTTCGCATTAGGGAGTTGTACCTGCCCGTGTCTATGTATAAAAAACCGCAGTCTGACTGGGGCATGCAGTGTGGCCCGAAGCCCACCTGTATTTAATCTGATGTTAGCTCTGCTGTCCAGTGCACTGCGATGTGATATATTTATGTACTGCCGGTGGGTTCCAGGGAGCCACCCATGCAGTGGATCCACAGGGACTTCACATTGGGGAGTTGTATCTGCCCGTGTGTATGTATAAAAAACCCCAGTCTGACAGGGGCAGGCAGTGTGGGCCGAAGCCCACCTGTATTTAATCTGACGTTAGCTCTGCTGTCCAGGGCACTGCAATGGGATATATTTATGTACCGCCGGTGGGTTCCAGGAAGCCACCCATGCTGTGGGTCCACAGGGACTTCACATTAGGGAGTTGTACCTGCCTGTGTATACTTATAAAAAAAAAACAGTTTGACTGGGGCATGCAGTGTGGGCCAAAGCCCACCTGTATTTTATCAGACGGTACCTCAGCTGCGCAGGGCACTGCAATGGGATTTATTTATGCACCGCCGGTGGCTTCCTGGGACCCACCCATGCTGTCAGTCCACACGGACTATGCATTAGGGAGTTGTACCTGTCCGTGTTTATGTATTAAAAACCCCTGTCTGACTGGGGCATGCAGTGTGGGCCGAAGCCCACCTGTATTTAATCTGACGTTAGTTCTGCTGTCCAGCGCACTGCAATGGGATGTATTTATGTACCACCGGTGGGTTCCAGGGAGCCACCCATGCTGTGGGTGCACACAGGATTCCCATTGCAGAGTTGTACCTGCCTGTGACTATTTATAAAAAAACCCAGTCTGACTGGGGCATGCAGTGTGGGCCAAAGCCCACCTGTTTTTTATCTGACGTTACCTCAGCTGTGCAGGGCAATGCAATGGGATTTATTTACGTACCGCCGGTGGCTTCCTGGGACCCACCCATGCTGTCGGTCCACACAGACTTCGCATTTGGGAGTTGTACCTGTCCGTGTGTATGTATAAAAAACCCCGGTCTGACTGGGGCATGCAGTGTGGGCCGAAGTCCACCTGTATTTAATCTGACGTTAGCTGTGCTGTCCAGGGCACTGCAATGGGATATATTTATGTACCGCCGGTGGGTTCCAGGGAGCCACCCATGCTGTGGGTGCACAGGGACTTCACATTAGGGAGTTGTACCTGCCTGTGTATACTTATAAAAAAAAACAGTCTGACTGGGGCATGCAGTGTGGGCCAAAGCCCACCTGTATTTTATCTGACGTTGCCTCAGCTGTGCAGGGCAATGCAATGGGATTTATTTATGTACCGCCGGTGGCTTCCTGGGACCCACCCATGCTGTGGGTCCACATGGAGTCCCCATTGCAGAGTTGTACCTGCCTGTGTCTATTTATAAAAAAACCCAGTCAAACTGGGGCATGCAGTGTGGGCCGAAGCCCGCCTGCATTTTATCTGACGTTACCTCAGCTGTGCAGAGCAATGCAATGGGATTTATTTATGTACCGCGGTGGCTTCCTGGGACCCACCCATGCAGTCTGTTCACACAGACTTGTACCTGCCTGTGTCTTCTTATAAAACCCCCAGTCTGACTGGGGCATGCAGTGTGGGCTGAAGCCCACCTGTATATAATCTGACGTTAGTTCTGCTATCCAGGGCACTGCAATGGGATGTATTTATGTACCGCCGGTGGGTTCCAGGGAGCCACCCCTGCTGTGGGTGCACACGGGATTCCCATTGCGGAGTTGTACCTGCCTGTGACTATTTATAAAAAAACCCAGTCTGACTGGGGCATGCAGTGTGGGCCAAAGCCCATCTGTATTTAATCTGACGTTAGCTCTACTATCCGGGGCACTGCATTGGGACAAACTACAGGATCAATACAGCGCTAATGAGACGTGCACAGCTACGCTAGCATTGGAGTCCGCTGTAGGCCCACGATTGCTGAGGGTTTGTGCAGAGGCCTATGTCCTGGGTGTAGTGAAAGTCCGCTTCCTGCCTAGGATTGCTGAAGCAGTGGGCCGAGGCCTATGTCATGGGCGCGGTGCAAGTCTGCCATGTTTGGCCGCTCAGATCTATTTTTTGTTCATGTCTTGGGTTTACTTGGACCCACCTATGCTGTTGGTGCAAACTTAGTTCTGATCGCGATGTTTGACCTGTCTGGCACAAAGACACTGACTGACTTGGGTAGGGGGCAGAGTGCAGATGGCTTTCCCCTTGCAGTGTCAATTGAGCTATGCGACACCTTGACAGAATGAATACTGTGTGGCACATGGATTCCCCCATTGCTATGCCCACGTTTGCAGCTCCTGACGGAGGTGGCACAGGATTGGATTTCTCGTTGCTTCTGTACAGCATTGTGGGCTATCGCCCCGCCCCTTTAAAAGAGGGTCGCTGCCTGGCCCTGCCAACCCTCTGCAGTGTGTGCCTCCGGTTCCTCCTGATCGCAGACACACTTATAAATAGACATGAGGTTGGTGTGGCTATGCAGCCAGCGCGTGGCATGAGGGCAGCTAAAGGCTGCGCAGGGACACTTTGGTGTGCGCTGTGGACGCAGGGTCCTGCGGGGGGTGTGGTTGGGCAGCATGTAACCCAGGAGAAGAGGCAGCGGTGTGTCCCGCAGGCAGTGCTTGTGCTTAGTTGGAGGTAGTGTGGTGCTTAGCTAAGGTGTGCCTTGCTAATGAGGGTTTGTCCGAAGTAAAAATTGTTAGGGGGGAGGGGCACTCTTGCCGCTATTGTGGCCTAATAGTGGGATCTGGGAACCTGAAATGCAGCCCAGCATGTTGCCCCTCGCCTGCCCTATCCGTTTCTGTGTCGTTTTCATCACTTTCTTGGGTTTTGCAGATTTTCACCAATGAAAACCTTAGCGGAGCATGGGTGATATACAAAAATGCTCGAGTCGCCCATTGACTTCAATGGGGTTCGTTACTCGAAACGAATCCTCGAGCATCGCGGAAAGTTCGACTCGAGCAACGAGCACCCGAGCATTTTGGTGCTCGCTCATCTCTAATTATTACTCCTCCTCCTCTTAAAACAGCATGTCATCACACTGAACTGCCAATTTTTATGAGGCCCAAAATGCTCTGTTTAACTTTTACAACTTTAAAAAGTGATAAAACTTTTAAAGTTAAACCAGGCTCTGTTACAAATTAACCAATAACGAGCTGTATCTTCAAAAAATGTTTGTGGGTTTCACATGCCCTCGGCGTTCAGCAATTTTTCACAGGTACACTTGTACTCTTGCTACACCAATTTTTCAGGCCATTGCCAATACTGTTAGCAAACTAATTTTTCCAGGCTTCGCCTATACTCTTGGTAAACAAATTTTTACAGGTGTTCGCCCATACTATTGGTACACCAATGTTACTGGGGTTCACCTATACTCTTGCTACAGAAATGTTAGAGGGGTTCGCCTATATTTTTGCTATAAACATTTTACTGGGGTCCGCCTATACTCTTGCTATAGAAATGTTACTGGGGTCTGCCTATACAGTTTCTACTGAATGGTTTGAGGGGTTCACCTATACTCTTGCTACAAAAATGTTACAGGGGTTCGCCTATACTTTTGCTACAAAATGTTACTGGAGTCCGCCTATACTCTTGCTACAGAAATGTTACTGGGGTCTGCCTATACTCTTGCTATAGAAATGTTACTGGGGTCTGCCTATGATATGGGTGCACAAAGACTTCCCATCGCGGTGTTTTACCTATCTGGCACAAATACTTTGACTGACTTGGGCAGAAATGTGGGCCAAGGCCGAGGTCCTTGGCGGCGTGAAACTCTGCCACGTTTGGGCACTCTGATTTTTTTCCTGTGTAATACCATCTTTGTGCACCCACAGCATAGGTGAGCTCAAGGAACTCAAAGACTTACCATTGCAGTGTTGAGCTATCTGACACCTACCCAGAATGAATTGTGTGGAGACACATGGATTTCCCATAGCTATTTAACTCACGGCACCTTGAGTCACACAAGGTGGAAGCTGGGACCGAGCCAGACCCAGGGCCCGCTCATGTACTTTCCACACAGAGTATTGTGGGTCCTACCTCCATCACGGTTTCTCGGCCTTGTTATGCCACCTTCTCCTCCTGCTTGGGGTCTGGGGATCAGCGCTGGGCAATATGTATTTTCTCTCATGTTACCACAGTTATCTGAGAGTGGTTTGGGCCAAACAAAAGGAGCGTTACTGCATCAATGAGATGTTCACAGCTGTACTAGCATCCGAGTCCGCTTTATGCCCACGATTACTGTGGGTGTGAGCCGAGGCTGAGGTTCTTGGCAGGGTGAAACTGCCTTGTTTGGGTGCTCTGATTTCTTTATGTGTAATATTTTCCTTGGGTTCCAGGGGCTCGAACTACGCTATTGGTGCACAAAGACTTCCCATTGCATTGTTTTACCTGTCTGGTACAAATACACTGACTGACTAGGGCAGAAATGTGGGCCGAGGCCCTTGGCAGGGTGAAACTCTGCCATGTTTGGGCACTCTGATTTCTTCCTGTGTAATACCATTTTTGAGTTCCTTGGGCTCGCCTATGCTGTGGGTGCACAAAGACTTCCCATCACAGTGTTTTGCCTGTCTGGCACAAATACACTGACTGACTAGGGCAGAAATGTGGGCCGAGGCCAAGGTCCTTGGCGGGGTGAAACTCTGCCATGTTTGGGCACTCTGATTTCTTCCTGTATAATACCATCTTTGTGCACCCACAGCATAGGCGAGCCCAAGGAACTCAAAGACTTCCCATTGTGGTGTTGAGCTATCTGACACCTACACAGAATGAATTGTGTGGGGACACATGGATTTCCCATTGCTATGTAACTTGCGCACCTTGGGTCACACAAGGTGGAGGCTGGGACCGAGCCTGACCTTGGGCCTGCTCACGTACTTCCCACACAGAGTATTGCTGCATTGTGGAGATGTGTAGAAGTGCTGGCACCTGAGTCCCCTTTATGGCCACGTTTGCTGCTCCTGACAATTTTGTGACGGAGGTGGCATGGGTTTGGAATGATGATCGTACATCAATCTATCATCAATTCTCAACACCATTGTGGGCTATCGCCCACACTTTCAAAGAGAGTCGCTGCCTGGCCCTGCCAACCCTTTGCAGTGTGTGCCTCTGGTTCCTCCTCATTCAGTACGTACTTATAAATAGACATGAGGGTGGTGTGGCTATGAAGCGGGGGTGTGGCATGAGGCCAGCTGAATGCTGTGCAGGGAAAATTTTGGGTGCGCTGTGGACGCAGGGTCGTGTGTGTGTGTGTGTGTGAGGGGGGGGGGGGGGGGGGCTTGGACAGCAATGCCAGCATGTAACCCAGGAGAAGAGGCAGCGGTGTCACCCGCAGGCAGTGATTGTCCTTGGTTGTAGGTAGTGTGGTGCTTAGCTAAAATGTGCCAGCACGTGTGCCTTGCTAATGAGGGTTTGTCCCAAGTAAATTGTTAGGGGGGTGATGCCAGACTCTTGTCCCCATTTTGGCTTATAAGGGTAGGACCTGGGAGCCTCAGATGCAGCCATGCATGCTGTCCCTGCCCTTCCCTATCTGTTTCTGTGGTGTTTCTATGACTTTCTGATGTTTTCTGGTGTTTGACAAGTCATCACCTATGCGGAGTATCGGTCCCATACAAAAATGCTCGGGTCCCCCATTGACTTCAATGGGGTTCGTTACTCAAAACGAGCTCTCAAGCATTACGAAAAGTTTCACTCGAGCAACGAGCACCCAAGCATTTTGGTGCTCGCTCATCTGTAATAATATTTTATATTCTGTATTTTATATGTTATTATACGCATACAGGTATTCATTTTACACGTGTATATATGAGAGTTTTATGGTTTGTTTTTATATTATGTGTAATTACCTATCTTTAGTTTCTAAACCCTCCCTCCCCCCTCCACCACACACACGCATACACACTATTTTATGTTTAGTGCATCACAGGGCGCGGAGCTTTCTTTCCCGATGTGTAGACTATGGTAATTGTAGTAATCATATAACACTTGGTATTTTTAACAAATTCTAGCAAGATTCTCTCTCCTTTATTCTAAATACTATTTTCTTGGCAATTCAGTCTGACCAGGCTGACTAAATGCCCTTTTACACACAACGATTATCACTCAAAATTTATCTAAATTGACGAAAATTAGCAATAATTGTTATGTGTAGACGCAGGCAGTCATACAGTATTCATTCACCTGTTGAAAGCCACAGGTTTTTAGCCGGCATAAAAACCATTGTTTGGCTTTGAAAAGACTTTCTTATCAGTGTACTGATTGTGTTTTCTTTGCATACACAAGGAGTACGACGTTAACTCTGCCATGAGAACAATGGAATTCTCCCAGCCAGGTAAGGCTAGCATAAACACATGCCCAGCTGAGTAAACATATCAGATGGACATGTAAGGGGAAATAAAGAGGTAATTAAGTAGAAGTAATTTTATACTGAAGTGTCAGTAATTTGTTCAATTGTCAGGCTGTTTAGGTGATAATCATAGCATGTAAAAGGGCCTTAACCCCTTCATTGGCAGGTTTATTATTACCATGTCATGCCTCACACTTTGACAGTTGGTAATATGGCAGGGAAATGTCCAGGGCTTGCTGCGCTTAGTATGCTGTAAAAACCCCAGAAGATTTCAGATGACAGCTCAGTGCTCTGCACATTTCAGCACTAGAGTTGTCCATGGAAGTCTTTTGTGGTTTAACTGCATGGTCAGTGCAGCAAGCCCTGGAGATTTTTCGGGCGTGCCACTAAAGGGGTTAATTGGCATATTGTTTCAGTCTCACCATGATCCCACACACTATCGTTTACATAGATAATATCTTGTTGATAAGAAAATCAACATTTCATCATCTCCATATGCAATTGAGTATGTGTATTGTTCATTGAATTGTTTTTAATTTTTTTGAATGCGTAAATTTTAACCTTAATATAAATATGTACAGATCTTACTTTTTGAATGAAATTGAAAGATAGTTCAGTTACTTCCAGTCTCTGTGGTGCAAATATACTCGCCACAATAACTGACATATCCACTCAGCTAGAGCAAATAAAAACCTGCATTTCAGCTACATAAACATTAGCTGGAATGCAAAAAATGTGCACTCCATGGATATAAATTATGTTAAAATTCCAGAAAATGGCAGGCAGATGCCTATTTTTTTGGCAGGTGAATCAAACCACTCTCCCTTTAATCACCTTATTGGACTAATTGTATGAAAGAAATTGAGTGCTTTCCATGCTGAAATTATGCTTGCTAAAGAAGGACACTACCTTTGAAATGCGTTGCACTTTCCTTTTCTTTTTATGTATCCAATAAAATGACATTCAATGTCCAGAAACTGTAAACGTGGACTCTATCTACAACACCTGCGATAATTTTAAGGCATAACTGGGATTTCTGGGGGGGTTCTTTGATATTGAGCCACAGTCCCAAATAATTGATACCCTTATATACAGATTGATTTATACTATACCCCCAGAGTGCGGAAACTTTTTATTCTCTGATTGATCTCCTTGCTTGTCTTGGGTGTTTTCCACCTGCAGAAATTCCATAAATGCTCTCCATCCTGTGGATATTCAGTAAGGATGGGGGGGGGGGGGGGGCAAACCCAGATGACAGGTGTGACAGTCCTCACTGTGGGGAAGTAGCTTTTTATGTCAGGTGAGTCACCTCCGATTTGAAATTCTGTTTTCAATACACTGTTACTTTTGGAGCGCTGCACTCACTTTAACTGATGTCAGAAGAGATGCTGAGTACGGAGGCATTAATGCTGAGAAGCAAGACTGAGTAGATGTGAGTACCTTGGAGTATTTATGGAGGAAGAACGTACACAGAAAGGCTCCTCAATAGGATCAGCAGGTGATGCTGTTATAATATCAGTTTTGGGATATCTGAGGATATGAACTTTTAATATGTGTAAATATAAAAAGGTTTAGAATGACGTGCTGCATTGAACTATAAACAACATTTTTCATGGGATAACCCCTTTTAACAGGGTTTGCATTCCTAAGGAGAATAGGAACTGTCCTAAATTCTTCTATTTGTAGATAATTTGCCTAACCATGGATTAAGATACTTGCTGAGGTCATTAACAATACTTTTGCAGCCTTTTTCAGTCTTATGTATCTGAAAAGCACATATTCTGAAGTCGTCTCAAAATTCTTTGCATCAAGGCATGGTTCACATTAGCCAATGGTTCTTGAGAGGAACAGATTTGTCTAGAACTTTGTGTGCATTTAGTTAATGAGAAAAACACCTGTGACGCTCACACTTCCAATCTAACCTCCATAAATGACACAACTTCTGTTAATTAGTTCTTTAAGAAGTCATTAACACAGAGATTTGCTTATGCTGCATTTAGATGGTATAAGTGCCGTTCAAAAAAATTGTTCAAGTGAGCAATAATGAAGGATAATTAGTCAGTCTAAACATGAGCCAATGACTGAATGATGAACAAGAATCGTTTGCTTTTCATTCATCATTACGTTTCTGCAGGCATAAAATCATCGTTGGTGCGTTCACTTATATAGAGACTGAATGATTCTTGTTTGAATGAGCCAACAATGCATTTGCCTGTCTAAACAGGCTGCATGTGTATGAACAAATTAACAGTAACGTCATTCGCTTATCCAAACAAGAATCGGTTAGTCCAAATGGAGCCTCACTTTATCTTCCTGTGCTGTGGATGTTTACTCAACATAATCAATAAAAGACAGAAATGGCACAAGTGTCTGAGTGCAGGGGTGTAACTGTAGGGGATGCAGGGGATGCGGTTGCACCCGGGCCCAGGAGCCTTAGGGGGGCCATAAGGCCTCTCTTCTCCATGTAGGAAGCCCAGTACTATGAATAAAGCATTATAATTGGGGGCCCTTTTACAGATTTTGCATTGGGGCCCAGAAGCTTCAAGTTACGCCTCTGTCTGTGTGTAATTAGTTAAGTATTAAATTGTGACTTAGATGACGACCACAATCAGACTACACTTTCTGATTTATCACTGCAGAAATCTATATACATCCAAAATTTTCATTTATTGTATCCTTTCTTGCAACTTTAAATGGAGAGAAATATTGGACTTGCAGTTATCTGTGGGGCAGATAAATTCTAGACTGACGGCAGAGATATAAAGGTAACAAGGCTTATAGTGAGCGAGAATTGGAAAGAAGAGGTCTTCCATAAGCATGTTATGCTTTTGAATTACCATTATATGAAATATATTCCTTGATACAAGGGAGAATGTTCAAAATGTGGCTTTCTTGGGCAAATATGTGTCATAGGTTCTCAAAGTGCCCACAATGTATGATATTTTGAAAGGAAGCATCATTCGCTGTGCACCAGATAACGGGTACAAGATTTAGGGAGACTCTCCTATGAATTATTCAGATTACACTTATTTTCTTCCCATTTTCAGACAAATGCTACTTTATGGGTATTTTGCACTGGCCTCAGTGCTTTCATAAAATAAATGGACAAGGTTGGGTAGTTGTCACCCAGATCGACAGATTTATGCTTAATTAAACCAGAAATGTATAAGCAGGTCTGACCTGGCATACATTTCTGTGTAGGCACACGGAGCTGCCGAGATGTGCCTAATATATGAAGAGACACGAGCTTCTTTGTGTATTAGGGGCACTGTGTGTCAGGGGAAATTATACTAAGAGCAGCATTGAAAATGCTGGTGTTAGTACATTTCCCCCTTTGTTTCTGCATCTCCTATACAAACCTATGTACCTCCATGGTTATTGTGGAAATTCTGCCCCTTTCATACTACCTTCCATCTGTCCTTTAATTACTAAGGTGGCCTTACACGGATCAACCATTGTCTGAATAGTCAATCAAAATAGTTGCTAAAATGTATCAATGGTACGAATGACTGTGTGTGTTTTTACGCAGAGCAATTGTTGTTCACTTGTTCAACTCCACGATTGCTGAATGAATTGTTGGTAGTCCTTATATGGGCTGACAAGTTAGGGGTGTGAGGTTATTTGGTAAGCGTGTATTTGAAGTTTTAACCCCTTCTCAATGCATGCTCATTGGCTGCCAAGTTTACTGGATGCACATAAATACAAGAAAGCAATCTCTGATTGAACACTTGCTTCTGGGCTTGAGGATCACTCGCACGTATTTGTGTGTTTTCAGGAACCAATGAGTGTTAACTGGGAGGGCAAAATGTTCAAAAAAAAGTGGAAGCCAATCAGCATTTGGTGGGAGGCTCACTGAGTGAATAAAAATAGGTGGTTGCATACGCTGGACATAGTATTACATGAAGTGTTTGGCACATGCTTGAATTACAGAAAGAAAATTTTAATAAACATTTTCACTCTATTAATATTTCTGTATGACCAGATATTGTGCCTGTACTATGAGTGATAACTGATGCATAATGTCTAATATAAAGGGAACCTGTTGGATCTCCTAACGGTGTGGGCTGTGTACAGTACAATATAGTGACAGACTGATTTCAGCGCTCTGTCACTTATAAGGATTAGTTTAGTGGTTTTGTAAAATTTTACTTTTGAAACTTTGCAGGGTTGCAATGGGAAGGAATCTAATGAAGCTCATGCATATTCATATATGGATGTCACCCTCCTGCTTCTCCCTCCAGATGCTGATTAGCAGGTCCTTCTGTTCACTGGCCAATCAGCAGCTGAAGGGAGGAGACTGCTGAAATCAGAGTGTCTGTCAATATACTGTACTGCCCGCAGCCCAGGCAGCGTAGGAGACTGGACAGGTCCCCCTTAATGATGGGAATGGGTTAATATTATTGTTTGCTCTGTATTAGACAAACTGCAGACAAAGTGCATCACCTTTTCTTACCTGGAAACAAAAAGAAGATACAAAATCAGCACACTATAAATGATTATTATTATAGTTCTGTGAATACATTTAGAATAAACATTATATATGTCCTTAGTTGTCATTGCAGACGTTTTCCTCATGTTTTTTGTAGGCTGCAGTGTTACATTCTGCGGTTACTGTAATCACACTGAAGATGATGCTGCAAGAAGAAAATACAACAGAATTACATTACTGTACTTAACATTCGAGTGACATAATAAAAGCTGTAGCCTAAACAATAACTGACAGTAAATAATGAAATACTAATATACAGAGCACAAGGTGTATTGGTGACCATTCACTTCTTAAAAACCCGCTGAGGCTCTTTGCATAGATCGGCAGAAAAATTCTAATTCTTTACATGTGAGTTTTAGTGCGGATTTTGGTGTGAATCCCCATGTTACATGCAGACTGACAAAGTCCAAAATTCGCAGCAGATTTTTACGTTGATGAATTAATGAACAACAATATGTTTCTAGAGCCTGTTGTGATTTTTGCATAATGGGCTTTTGATAGTATATTAAATAACAATTATAAACAATAAGAAAACACTTAGAAGGGGAGAAAGTTGTATAAAAGGCATGTGTGTGTCTGTAATATACAGTGCTGCGAAAAAGTATTTACAGGGACTGAGAGAAATGAATGATAAATATGTCTCTAGAAATAGCAGGCAGAAAGTACACAGAACACGATGGAGACACTCTCCAAACTTTGGCTTCACATCTTTGGGGTCGGATCCTGCTGATGGCTCTTCCTGATGTGCAGCCGAGGATGGATCTGGTCCGCCTTTTTTAGATCGACGACCCCTCTGAGGGTGAGGAGACAATCTCAAATGACAGGAGAAGGCATATAGGCGGACGGAAACACAGCAGGACAAGGAAGAGGAACAATCACCACGAGATCAGGGACCAGGTGTGCACCACTGTAATCACCTCTACTTTGGTGGTAAACATATCCAGTAGAGCACTTACAGATATTGAGCTTAAAGTTTTATCTAGAGTTCTGTCCTTTTGCCCATCGTGTGATTGTTCCCAGCAAGAGAAACCACGTAATCTTGTAGATATGATACCTTTTAATGGCTAACAAAAATACATGATGTAATAGGGAGCTTCCGAACCAACGCAGGGTTCTTCTTCAGGCTTAGGGCGCCACCCACTGGCGTTTTTTTTCACTTGTAATGTAAAAATCGCGATCGCGCAAGATTGATCGCGATTTTAGCTTTGCATGTCCCATAGTCCAAAGACCCCTGCAGAAAAAAAAAAAAACGCTGCGAATTTCGCAGTAAAAAAACGCTAGTGGGTGGGCACCCTTAAATGGAATAGATCTGAAGAGGCATGAATATTTATACACACTTATAACATACATACTTATGACAAGGCACAGATATGGATGTGATTGATTTGCACTTAAAAGGAATTCTGCAAAGGCAAACAAACTTTTTTTGTCTAGGCACTGATGGCGGAGTGAAAGTTTTATGGTCCCTAAATTACTGTTGGGGGGGGGGGAGGGGCATCAGGCTAGAAATGCTACAAGAGGTACACAAACATTTTAAACTAAGCACTGATAAGGGAGTGAAAGTTTATGGTCCCTGAATTTCTGTTGATGGGGGTCTTATCTGTGCAATAAATGTTTCACACTTCCCATTCACGCATAAATCCTGGGGAATAATTTAACCCAGCATTCAGCGTGTCAAAGGTTGTTATCAATTTATACTCTCAAATTCTTCTGTGGTTTTGCGACTTGAAACCACCCTTCAATATCAAAACTCTCATATCTCCTATGTCTGTGATGGCGAACCTATGACACGCGTGTCAGCACTGACACGCGTGGCCATAGTCGCTGACACACGGCCGCTGTCGGCCGCTCACCCCGTTGGTGAATACCAGCAGGGGCCGCCGCGGCTCCTCTTCTGGTATTCACTAACCAGCGCTGATTCCGGCGCACACTGTGATGTCAGTGTGCAGCTAGGATCCTCCTCCCCCCGTCCCCCAAAGTCTCCTACCTGTTGGTTCCGCGGGAGGGTCCGGGGGAGGAGGCGTCCTGCAACACACTGACGTCACAGTGTGTGCCGAAGATCATCACTGCTGGAGGGTGCGGAGGCCAGCGGAGGAGCGGAGCTTTCAGGACGTGGATGGGGTGAGTACGCAGGTCTCGGGGGCCACTGTCGCTGCTGGGGGGGGGGTCCACTGTGGGGAGTCACTGTCGCTGCTGGGGGGTCCGCTGTCGCTGCTGGGGGGTCCACAGTCGCTGCTGGGCGGTCCGCTGTGGGGGCCACTGTCGCTGCTGGGGGAGTCTGCTGACGCTGCTGGGGGGTCTGCTGTCGCTGCTGGGGGGGTCCGCTGTGTGGGGTGACTGCCGCTGCTGGAGGGTCCACTGTCGCTGCTGGGGGTCCACTGTGGGGGTCCGCTGTGGGGGCCACTGTCGCTGCTGGGGGGGTCTGCTGTCGCTGCTGGGGGGGGGGTCTGCTGTCGCTGCTGGGGGGGCCTCTGTCGCTGCTGGGGGGCCCTGTCACCGCTGGAGGCTGCTGTGGGGAGGCACTGTCACTGCTGGGGGTCATCATTACTAAGATGAGTGAGGGGGAGGCTGGGAGAGGCGAGGGCCTGTGCTATGGGTGTTTTAGGTTTACTAAATACAGTTATATATTACAATTATACTTTTTCTGTTATTTAAACTATAAATATCGCAAATTTATGGATTTTTTCTCGAAGTGACACACCGCCCGAGTTATGCTCGGTTTTTTGGCGAATTTTGGCACACCAAGCTCAAAAGGTTGCCCATCACTGTCCTATGTCATGTCCATGGTTAGAAAAGTGCTCAGCCGGTGGCCAAGCCTGCAGAGTGTGAGGACGCACTGAAACGTGGCTCCGGAGCCATAGAGGCTTTTTAGGCATCTTTTGGCGTTTTACAGCCAGCAAGTGCTTCCCACACTAAGAGAAAGAACCTTCCTGCAGTGTGAGGATCATTTAAAGTGGTTTCCCCACGAAATCGGGACATCGGGAGTCTCGGTGCGCTGAGCCGGCGCGGAGCCCTGCACAGGAGTGGGGGAGAGGAGAGAGAGCGGTGCGCACAGAGGAGCCTCTAAAGAACTGTTTCCCTGTAGCGGAGGATCCCCGGTGAACTTCTACCGGCAGCGTTAGCGGAGGGGAGCTGAGGAGAGCCAGGAGAACAAGAACGGCTCACAGGACGCTTCCCCTGACAGCCCCACGAGCGGGAGCCGCGGCAACAGGCAGGAGGGATCCTCGGTGAGCTCCTACTGGCAGCGCTAGCGGTGGGGAGCTGAGGAGAGCCAGGAGAACAAGAACGGCTCACAGGACGCTTCCCCTGACAGCCCCACGAGCGGGAGCCGCGGCAACAAGCAGGAGGGATCCTCGGTGAGCTCCTACTGGCAGCGCTAGCGGTGGGGAGCTGAGGAGAGCCAGGAGAACAAGAACAGCTCACAGGACGCTTCCCCTGACAGCCCCACGAGCGGGAGCCGCGGCAACAAGCGGGAGGGATCCCCGGTGAGCTCCTACCGGCAGCGCCAGCGGAGAGGAGCTGAGGAGAGCCCGGGGAACAAGTACGGCTCACAGGACGCTTCCCCTGTCAGCCCCACGTGCGGGAGCCGCAGCAACAGGCAGGAAGGAGAGACAACAACGATCACAAAAGCAGTGAGTACCGGAGACCCTGATAAGCCTCCCCACACACTAGGCAATCTCTCCAGGGCTAAGGGAACGTTCATTTTAACCCGAACGTCAGCTCCCCGCCAGCAAACCCGTTTCCCGCCAGAATCTCCCGCCATCCAGCCCCCCCCCCCCTTCCATTTTCCCCCACCGTGTCTGCGGCCATTAGAGAGAGCAGAAGCTCTAACCTAAAGGAACTGTCAGCCTAAACGGCACAAATTTCAGCAAAGCAAAGTCTGCTTAAAGGGCACTGCCCTAATTTTTTCGGAGCTGGTTCACCCAGCTCCATAACCCTTTCAATTTTTGAAGTCTTCAGACGCATGTGGGCTAGCACTACAACCCACTAAACAATTTTTCATCACTAACAAGCAAATAGCTTACAAGCATACAGAAAAGAAGAAACCCCTCCAAAAGCATAGTTCAAACTTTCTACAGAGCTGTAACACACAGATCTGCAACAAATTTTTTAGGACTATAGAAATAAGTCTGCCAAAACCGCAAAATTTAATTTTTCACCTGTCGTCTTGTAACACCATCCTTCCATGGGCTGAAACTTGCCCACAAAGATGACAGGCTGAATTCTAACCAGTGTGGAGGAAGTTGCACCTTGACCTGACCCTTAAAGCCGGGCATAATAAAATACAGCTGATTCCCGGGATCTTTCTGACCGTCAAACAAACTCCAATAAACCTCCCACAATCGCACAAAATGGTGAAGGGTAGCAGAGATCGCAGCAGCGATCCACCAAATACACCAAGAGGACAAAAAAATCAAGTGGACATGCAGAAATTTCTAAAAAAGAAAAGCTTACAATCTCCAAGCACCTCTGCAAAATCGCTTCCCTCACAAAACACCTCTGACCAAGCAACCCCAGACTCAGAGCTGGATAGCGATATGGAAGAAGAGGAGTGTGACCTCAGTGCCCAAATATCCAAATCTTTCCTTCAAAAAGCACTTCTGAAAGTCACCCAACCAATAATGTCTGAACTGGCGGACATAAAAACCGAGTTACAACAAATGGGCCACAGAGTGGAGGACCTGGAAGGTTCATGCTCAACCATCATAGAACACGCAAAAGCCACCACGCAAGTAGTGGGGGTCCACCGCTCATACCTTGATCGAGCGCTTACTTTAATCGAAGATCAAGAAAACCGTAGCAGGCGCTGCAACATCCGGATAAAAGGTCTACCGGAATCCTGGGCAGCAGAATCCTTACGCAAAGTGGCTGAAGAGATTTTTACTGACTTTCTGGGAGAAGAGAGGGCCACTCACATCCAAATCGAAAGAATACACAGAGCAATTAGACCCAAACCAAAAAACGGAGACCCGCCAAGGGATGTAATTTGCGGCCTGCTTTCCTTCACAGACACAAGTGCAATTTTAAATGCCGCAAGAACCCGCCAGACATTTAAATACAACGATGCGACACTGTTATTCTTCCAAGACATCGCGCCTTCTACTCTGGCAAAAAGACGGATACTACGTCCGCTTCTTGAAGCTCTGAAATCAAAAGGAATTCAATACTCCTGGCTGTTTCCATTTGGCCTAGCAATCAATGATGCAGGACACAGATTGACGGTCAGAACCCCGGAAGATCTCGAGGCGATTTGGCAACAACTGAAAATAGATCCAATAGATATACCCTCCTGGATGCCGACACAATACGATCTTACTATGCCCCCGCTTCCGGAGGTGGAGCCTTGGAAGTTAACAACAAAGCTCAAATCACCCAGAAGCAAAAAAATATGGGGCAAAAACCTCATCCTAAGTCAATTTAAGAGACTTTTCTTTGTTGTTGGAGTGGTGATGGCCTCCCAGATGAGTGGCGCTGTGGACCAATGAGAGTGAGACTCAGACACGATACTCTTGCTTTCTGAGTATTAAACGGCCTACTTCACACTGCCTTCTTCACCAGTAGCGTTATGGAAAAAGAGACGCTGGTGGGCTTCTTCTCGCACGATTCAAGTATGCACGAAGGAGTTATTATGCTTCCCTCCCTGCGCGCTTCCAGACCGGCATAAGAAGAGGGCATTAGCACCGGACGTTAAAGCAAAGTGTTTTAAATGAAATCTGTGCTGGTGGAAGTATTTTAGCCCTAAATGATTGGGATTGTGCATGGGGGGGACCGAGCTGGAGGAGTGGGTCCTGGGGCTGGGTGGGGCCTGGGGGTCGTACGGGGGTCGGCCCGCTGGGTCCCCTCCCCGCCCGGGGATCACAGCGCGAGAGCTATTTGATCAAGCTGGTCCACCTGAGTTCTCTAGTTATAAGAAGTTCCTAGGCAGAATGTGTCATGTGGGCAACGAAGGATACAATTGCACTAATTATTGTTTTGAGTTAACGTGCTTTTTTTTTTCTCCTTCTACCTCTCATCTCGTTCACTTTCTGCTGCTCCGACTAGCCTCTCTCCATATCCAGGTTGAGCCAAAACACCAGGACTTTGCCAGTGGAGGGAGGTGCCCGCCCAGAGGGCGGAGAAAAATTCCCCAGACGGCACAGGCGGCACCGAGAATAACATCTGACCACGTGTCATCAGGGGAGGCCACACATGTGAGTGAACCTACCACACACAGAACTCCAACATTCGCCCTTATTCAAGGGCAACACCGAGATGAGAAAGACACCGACAGCAGAGACCCGCAGGGGAAGGTTGTCGGGGTGCTTCTGATCCACACAAAACAACCACAGACCATACAATAGTAGACTGGACACATATACCCCAGTCAAGAACCCAAAGTTAATTGCAGATCTTCTGCTAACAGTTTAACCCGCTTTTCCCTCCACCTTCACTTTCCGCGCAAATCTATACGTATACAGAACCCAGAAATATGTCTGCAAGACATCATGATAACGCTGATACCTCACAACACAAACAGAAAATACAACAGAAAAACCCCATACCCCCCCAAACAGGTAGCACAACATTCACCACCTTCAACGCTAAAGGTTTAAACTCCCCTAACAAAAGACACCATTTGATATGGCTATTAAGGAAAAATAAAACCAAAATCGCATTCCTCCAAGAGACCCATTTTAAAAGTAACAAGATTCCAACCCTCCCAAAAAACTATTTTAAACAATGGTTCCACAGCTGCAATCCCTCCTCAGCCTCTAAGGGAGTCACTATTGCTATCCACAAAGATCTCCCCTTTCAGTGTGAAAAACAACTAACAGATACAGAGGGACGCTTTATATTCGTTAAAGGCAAAATAAGAGGAGTCCCATACACCCTAGCTAACATCTATGGGCCCAATACGAACCAATCTAAGTGGCTCGCGGATACTCTGCAAACACTGAGAGCTTTTGCGGCGGGCCAAGTGATTCTGGGCGGGGATCTAAATGTGACATTAAACCCATTGCTAGACACCTCGAGGGGCAAGTCCCAGGTCTCGCAGAGGGCGCTGAAAAAAATTCATTTAGCCTTGCAGGAACTAAATATAACTGACTCTTGGAGATATAGACACCCAGGGGAAAAAGATTTTACATTTTACTCGCACATACACGCCTCACACCAGAGACTCGATTACATTTTTGTGTCAAACAATCTACTAAAAGCAATACACAGCTCCCAAATAGATTGCATAACAATTTCAGATCACGCCCCAATGCACACGAGTTTAAATATATTTTCGAACAACCTGGGGGAATGGAGATGGTCCTTGAACGAGTCGATACTAAGAGAAGAGGAATACAAACAAGAGCTGATAAAAAATCTCTCTGAATTTTTTGAAATTAATTCAAAAGACAACACAAATGCTCCCTTGATATGGGAAACGCACAAGGCTTTCGTAAGAGGCCTATTCATTTCCCTGGGTTCGAAACTTAAGAAACAGAAACAAAAGAAAATAGATGATCTCTTAACAAAAATTGCAGTCTTAGAGCGAAAAAGAAAAATAGCACTTGTAGAAAAGGCACAAACCGAACTAAATTCCCTCAGAGATCAATTAAGGTCAATCCTTGACAAAAAGTTCACTAAATCCTCTATAAATTACAAACAAAAGATCTATGCACACGGAGACAAGGGTGGAAAGCTGATGTCAACCCTCATCAAAAAAGCTAGGGAAAAAACCCATATCAAAGAAATTAAAAAAGCCTCGGGAGGGAAAGCTACATCATCTAAAGATATAGCGACAGAATTCCATAACTACTACACAAATTTATACAACATTGAAGGCAAACTCACACAAATAGAGCTTGAAAGAAAACACAAGAACATGGAGATATTCCTTAAAAAGCTCACTCTCCCCAAAATTAACTCAGAAGAAGCCACAGATCTACTGACCCCTGTGAATCAAGAAGAATTGACAGAAGTAATAAATAGCTTTCCTAACGGCAAGAGCCCGGGCCCCGATGGCCTCACTACAGGCTACTATAAAACACTACTACAAAGTCTGGAACCCCATCTTAGAACTACGTTAAATGCAATTATGAACGGAGCCACATTTCCCACACAAACACAGGAAGCCCACATCGCCTTAATACATAAAGAAGGCAAAGACCCAACCCTATGTAACAATTATCGCCCAATCTCTCTACTGAATGTAGATATAAAAATCTGGGCAAAAATAATTGCTAATCGCCTGAGCAGAATTATACCCAAACTGGTCTCTGATGAACAGTCAGGATTTGTTAAAGGTAGAGAGGGAAAGGACAACGCCGCCATACTCCTGCATTCGATACAATATGCTAAGAAAAAGAACATCCCCCTAATTTTCCTAGGGATCGATGCTGAAAAAGCATTTGATAGAGTTAACTGGGCATTCATGAGAGCGACTCTAGACAAATTTAATTTCCCTCGCCAACTAACCGACGCTATCTTCTCCCTCTATGCAAAACCCTACGCCAGAATAAAAATTAATGATACCCTATCCCAACCATTTAATATAACAAACGGTACGCGCCAGGGATGCCCACTTTCCCCCACACTATTCATCCTTACACTGGAAATTCTCCTCCAGGCGGTTAGACAATCCCCAGATATTCGAGGCTTGGAGGTTGGAGGGGATTGTATACAATCTGCTGCATTCGCAGATGATGTGCTATTCCTGATCACAAATCCGGCACAGGGTCTCAATAGCTTAAATCTCCTGCTAGATGAATATGGCAGCTTCTCTAACCTAAAAGTGAATATAAATAAATCGGTAATACTTAATATTTCGCTGCCCCCCCACAGGGCAGAAGAAGTGAAGAGATCATCCCCGTTTATATGGGCAGATCATTCATTAGACTATTTAGGTATCAAAATTACAAATAACCTATCCAAACTTTATGAGATGAACTTGGGACCGTTAATAACAGAAATCTCATCACTGCTTACCGCATACAACTTTCCCATAATTTCTTGGTTTGGGAGGAAAAACCTCATTAAAACATACATTCTACCTAAAATCCTATACAAATTACAAATGTTACCAATACACATACCCAAATCCTTTTTTAAGAAAATCAACTCACAATTTTCACGTTTCTTCTGGAAATACAAACGCCCGCGTCTGGCATACTCTTTAATGTCTAGAAGAAGACAACACGGAGGAGTGGGCCTCCCTAACATATTGGAATACTACAAGGCAATAAACCTTAACAGATGGCTAGGAATGGTAGCCCCGACCAAAAGCCATAAATTAAGAACAATCGCACAACAAACCTATGGCAACAACCTTATAAGAGATCTGTGGCTTCCCTGCCCCAAAACATACAGAGCCAAAGATTTTAGTATCCTGCTGAGGGGTATCTGCGAGACCTGGGACGCCTTATCCCACAAGTTGGCCCCCCTGCCATCACCATACACACCCTTAAGCCTGCTCCCCAACATCATCAAAAACCCTAAGACCTGGATCCCAGAGAACCTCTGGAACATTTTTGAAGAAAACACAATTCAGGATTTTCAAAACATTATGCACGAGGAACCCACCACTATTATTAACGCCCTAGGCTCACAAAAGAAACTACAAAATCTCCATATTACGCACATTGCGAACACAATCGCTACATTTAAAAAAGATTACCCCTCCACAAGGCCAACTACGGAATTTGAAAGGTTAATAAAATCACAAAATACAGAATCCAGGAAAATTTCCTCTCTAGCCAAAAATTTTGCAACACCTCACACATTAGGCAGACCATCGTATATTTCCTCGTGGGAAAAGGAGCTGGACATTAAGTTATCGGAAGCAGAAATCAAAACGATATTTAAAGCTTCTTATGGCGTCTCCCCATGCGTTCGCCTCCAAGAAAACAGCTACAAACTATTGTCCAGATGGTATAAAACCCCCGAGTGGTTGTATAACTACAAACTTGCGGATTCAAACAGGTGCTGGAGATGCCAGGAGGAGTTGGGATCTTATTTACACATCTGGTGGAATTGCAAAATAATCAAACCCTTTTGGTCAGAGATTGAAACGAAATGCATAGAATTCTGGGAAAAGCTATTGTCTTAACTCCAGACACGATAATTTTAAATAAACCTAACAAGTCATTCAATCCCCTAAAGGACAAACTAGCCGCATTTATGGTGGCGGCAGCTAAAGCATTAATCCCCCTCCACTGGAAAAGCCCAGCACCTCCCTCCATTACGATATGGAAAACAAAGCTTAACCAGATATACCAGTTTGAGGAGATCCTTAGCTGGACAAACTCGACATACCCAATATTCTTGACAGTATGGTCGCCTTGGGTGGACTCTTGCTCTAGTACCACATCCCAAAGCTGATTCTCCGGAGCGGACCCCTCTAAACTCGAGGCGAGCAGCTCCACCGGAGTCTCTATAATATTCTCTCCAGTTAATACAACCTGAAAGGAGACCAGACTGCGCTGGAGCGGAGCCATACCCAAGTAGCGAACAAGTAAAGACACTAGCTGGAAATAATCCACCTCATACAACAAACTCAACCCCCAAATGCCATACACTAGAACAATTATCTCACACCAGCACTGAGCCATGGCATCCCATCAGACTTGAGACATGACTGATCGACCCCCTTCCGTCTGCAAGACCACAGAGCCTCAGGGTGCTTGGAGAGCTGCCAATTGAGAGTTATCGGAAGGACGTCGCTAGGGCGCTCGCGTCCCTGCACCCCCCGGTGGGGTCGTGACCGCCCGTACACAGGCGACTAAACCTGAAATTCGCCTCAGGGACTTAAGAGATATGGGAAATAACATTGTGATCCACAATTTGATTAAGTAGGTATCGCGTGGGAAATAACAGTTTATGTACCACGTCCACCTAAGTGGCGTCAAGCGAAAAACTAAAGATTGAAATCTGAATACGGAGATTTGAGACCACCCCCCCTCGCCCCGCCTCCTCCCCCTCCCCCTGCTCCCCCATCCCCCCTCCCCGTTTTTCCCACCCTAGCCTTTAAGTTGTACCCTACAGATAAGTTGCAAAGTTTTGATAAGTATAGGTACTTGAATGCGATAACCTATGCCCACTCTGGCCAGATAAAAAAAAAAGCCTTCGAGCCGGATGTCTGACCAGGCTGGGCAGTTCAGATACAGGTCAGTTTGATATAATGTTATGATGGAAACACTCGCATACAATTTTGTAAGAAACTCTTTGTACTCCAATGTTATTGAAGTTTAGACAAACAGTTAGTACTTATGTAAGATTGAATACCATGTATGAAAAACTCTTTCAATAAAAAGTGAATTAACAAAAAAAAAGAAAAGTGCTCAGCCACAGCTAATTCTCTTTTTCTGTGTTTAATCGTGTGGCGATGAGATCTCATCCTCGCTTTCAGAAGACTAAGACTGAAAGAATTCTTTCATGATGAAGAGGACACAGGACTTTCGAGCACACAAACACAGGAGAAACTTGGGGCCAAAAAGAAGTCTGATTGCCTCCTCCTGGCCGCAATCCCACTTTGGACAAATACATAGACTCCTTTAGGCATGTGGTGCAATCCACCATACTGGACAAGCATGGAAGTGAAACATTTAATATCAATATGCAGGAAAGAAGGGCCATCTATGCACTTAAGAGCAACAAGGACATCACCATTGAGCCTGCGAATAAGGGTGGTGCTATAGTCCTCATGAATACATCGGACTACAAGAAAGAAGCAGACAGACAGCTGACAGACACCAGATACTACACCAAACTGAATCAAGACCCCACTCAGAAATATGTAAGGAAATTGAGAAGGGTCATCAGAAGTCTGTCTGTGGGCTCCACAAAACTTCTGCACTTGATACCGGGGAACCCCAAGGTTGGAACATTCTACATGCTTCCAAAACTACACAAAGATGGCCGATTATCTCAGGTGGGGGGACCCTCACTGAAGGAATCTCAGGATAGGTGGAAGGCATCCTCAAACCACTGGTGAGAAACACAACCAGCTACATGCAAGACACCACAGACCTACTGAACAAACTGTCAACCGTAGGTTCCCTCCCCAATGGCGCCATCCTGGCCACTATGGATGTGGAATCCTTGTATTCCAACATCCCACGCAAGGATGGACTGACTGCCTGCCAGGCGCACCTTGAGGCCAATGTGGTTGCCTCTGATGCAGTGCTACAACTCACAAGATTCATCCTCACACACAATTATTTCTCCTTTGGCAAAGAGATATTCCTGCAACTCACCAGGACTGCCATGGGCAGCAAAATGGCACCGCAATATGCCAACTTTTTAATGGCAAACTGGAGAGTGACTTTCTGGCCTCCTGCCCCAGCAAACCATTGGCCTACTTCTGCTACATTGATGACATCATGATCATCTGGACCCACACCGAACAAGAATTAATAAAATTCCATGAGAGATTCAATGCATTCCATCCCACCATAAACCTGACATTAAGCTACTCATATATCGAAATCAACTTTTTGGACACCACCATAAAGATTTTAAACAACTCAATACAGACATCCCTATACCGGAAACCGATTGATCGGCCTACAGTTTCCATCCTAAACACATCAAAAAGTCCATTGTCTACAGCCAGGCTATCAGGTATACCCGGATCTGCTCCAACCCAACAGACAGAGAGGAACATTTGTACCATCTTAAGAGGACATTTATAAATCAGGGCTACCATCCCACCTCAATTGATGACCAAATCACCAGAGCCACCAGGATACCCAGGAATCAACTACTCCAATACAAGGAGAAGGAAAGAAACAATCGTGACCTACAATCCGCAACTAGAGGTACTAAGAAAAAACGCAAAGAAACTCCACCATACCCTACACAAGGACGACCGTCTGAAAACCATATTCCCAGACCCTCCCCTTCTGTGCTATAGGCAACCTCCTAACTTGAGGAACTTTATAATCAGGAGTGCATTACCCTCTGACACACAAAAAGGAACTTATCCCTGTAATATAAGAAGCTGTAAGACCTGCTCACATATACTGCGGACAGGATACGGATCCCCAACACACAGCAGGACTATAAGATCCCAGGGACATTCACATGTTCCTTGTCCAATGTTGTGTACCTGATCATGTGCAGTAAATGTCCTGTTGAGGGTCTTTATGTCGGAGAAACAGGGCAAAGACTGAAAGCGAGGATGATATCTCATCGCCACACGATTAAACACAGAAAAAGAGAATTAGCTGTGGCTGATCACTTTTCTAACCATGGACATGACATAGGAGATATGAGAGTTTTGATATCTGTGCCTTGTCATAAGTATGTATGTTATAAGTGTGTATTTTGTTAGCCATTAAAAGGTATCATATCTACAAGATTACGTGGTTTCTCTTGCTGGGAACAATCACATTTTGCTCTACTGGCTAATACGGTACCAAACCTTTGTTTTCATTTGCCCATCGTAATACGTAGATTGGTTTCAATTGGACTTGGATTGTGACAACTCTCTTAGAAAACTTAAATTGAGGATGTACTTTGCTGATAAAGAGAATGAGCCAACTGCCGCTGTTGCGCAGTCCAAACCCGGTGAGTGTTTTACCTCGATAGGGGTTGGACTGTGCAACAGAGCCGTTTTCAACTACCAGTATCAGAATCCACTATCGAAACTTACATGAAACTAGTCAAGGGTGATCTTCGACATTTAAGGACCCATAAACATGACTACAGATGTGTCATATTAGCTCTGAATAGGCTAAGGGTGGATGGCTCCATCATGATTAAACCCGCTAATAAAGGGTGGGCCATGGTCTTGATGTATACATCACGATATCAGGCGGAAATTTAAAGACAGCTTAGTGATACACATGTCTACGAATTGTTGGGAGGCGATCCCACACCACGATACCAGACGCAGTTGAGAACATTAATAGAGGAGGTCCTTCATTTGGAGTTAATTTATCAGGCTTTAGCTGATTTTCTTTGTATCATGTATCTAACAACTCCATGCATTTATGTACTCCCCAAGATACACAAGAGGTTGGAGAATCCACCTGGCAGGCCGTCATTTCAAGTAGGGCGTCAGTATTTAATAACCCCTTTTGTTTTCTTGATCGGGTCTTGAAGGACTGTGCCATAAATGCACAATCATTCATCAAGGATACCAGTGAATCTTGACAACATTGGAGAGGTTGACGATAGGCACAGGTACTATCCTTGTCATTCTCAATGTGATGTCTTTATACACCAATATTATGCATCTTAAAGGTGTAGAAGTGGTACAAGAGCACCTTATTTCATTTCACCTCTCCAAGGCCTGCATGCATTTCACCCCAACATAGTTAGTATACAAAATGAATTCCAACAATTTTATTTTTGAGGATAAATTCTACCGCTAATATCAGGGTACCGCGATGGGGTCCAATGTGGCCCTAACACATGCAAACGTCTACATGGACTATATAGAAAGAACGAGCATCTACATCTACCCACTCTGGTTGAAGGTTCTCAGTTGGTGACGTCACATAGATGAAGTCTTTATGTTACGGAATGGAACTGTAGATGATTTAATGACCTTCCATTAAGGATTGGGTAACAGTACAATTTCACACTGACGTATTCACATGACAAGATTCAGTTACTTGATGTATTGGTGATTAAAAAAGATACACACTTAGAGATGTATTTATTCTGTAAGCCCACTGATAGGAACAACCTGCTTTTCTTGGATAATTGCCATCCATGGAGCATGCTGTAGTCATTACTATTAAGCCAACCTCTTAGAGTCCGCAGAATTGTTCAAGACGATTATGTCGACCTTAGGCTGAACCAGATGTGCCAGAGGTTTTTAGATAGGGGTTATCCAGCAGATCTAGTTGCAACAGTGTCTGACAGAGCACAATCCCTTGCACGTGTGGATTTACTTGCATCAAAAAATAAGGTAGAGAGACCTCCCCGGATATCATTTGTTTCCACATACAGTCCCCTTAGGGGAAGAGTTGCAGGTATCTTCAGATGTTATTGGCCCATTTTGGTAAAAATTGTCCCCAAATAAAAGAATTCAAGACTTTACACATGATGGCTTACAGGCGTAGCCCTAACATTATGGATAAACTTGTAAGCTCATATGGTGGAGTATTGAGGGCACAGGGACAGCAGACACTCTCACAACCGAAGAATGGGAATTTCCCTTGTCTGGGATATTCCTGCTGCAATAGTTTATTAAAGGGAGACAAATTTAATCATTCCTATACAGGGGAGGTCTTCTGTATTTGTGACAAGTATACATGTCTGTCTTCCTTCGTGGTGTATCTGATTTCATGTCCATGGGGGTCTCCTGTAAATCAGGGGACCACCATGGAAATAAGATCATGCATTACAAGCCATAAAAGTACTATACAGACTAAAATGATGATCTCCTGATCCCTAGACATTTTGTAGCTATGGGGAGATCCGTTAGCCAATTGAAGTATAAGGTTATTGATCACGTGCTGAAAAGCCTTAGAGTTGGTAATAGAGAAAGAGCACTCAAGAAAAAGGAGCTCAAATGATTTTTTAATCTTGACACACTATGCCCTAATGGGCTTAATTTGGAATATAATACCACCTCATATCTGTAAAACGTATCCAGGTTGCACATAGCAGTGCTTTTAAATGTCCGTTTCTTCTTTCTTTTTTCTTTTGATATTTTGGGTATTTATGATTTTAGTATAGTTATATGTATTTTAACATATGTGTTTTTCACACCTTTTTGTACAGATTCGGGATTGTCTCCTTGATGGTTGGCACATGGTGGCACGGGAGTCATGGATCACGCCATTATATTTTGTTCGCCATAAGTTTTCGCTTTTCAAAGAAGTTCTGTGGTCTTGTGACGTTGTTGTGATTAATAACATTGTATTCTACAATGCATTGTATTCTACATTCCAGTAATTTGTTTTTTTAGCTTAATTTGATCAACATCTAAATTTATGGGAGATGTATATGTGTTTTTTATGCTTTCCCTTTGTCCTATATTTATACAGTATATGTGTGACATGTTTCTTAGGCGTTCATTTTCATGTAATTGAAAGTTATAATTGAAATTATATGGTGAATTTATTGATAATTGGAGATGCCCAGAGAAGGTAATTCCTTTATTATGCACCGGCAATGTGATACTCTTTGCAGTGTAGGCAGTTCTGCACATGTGCACACTGAAAACTATTGACAATGGAGACGTTGGTGTAGAGTGCAGACGCAGCATGGCACTCTGCACGTAACTCTGATGCAGGTCTTGCAATAGTTGAGTTGATCCCGCACATGCCCTGGTGCCATTTAGGAAATTGTTCTTTTACGCTGGCCGGGCAAATCTGGCGCATGTGAATTGGGAGTCCAGAGATGCCGATGACGCTGGTATGGAGGAAATTGGGCGGTGTTACTTCCAGGATCCACTGTGTGTCTTCCTATGCCTATGTTGGGTAGGTTGTGCATCTGTCTGAGGACGTTTTATAATCATTTTGCTGTTTGTGATTTGTTAATTATTTTTATATATGGAGCACATTTTGTATGTCCAGTCAGCTTGATAAAGACCAACAACTAGGGGTCAAACCATCACTGTCAATGGATTGTGAGGAATAAAGCATATCATTTTGGTTGATTCTTTTGGACCACTGATGATGCCTATTTGTACATTATTTGGACTGTTTCATGGATCTGGGTCTGATCCTTTGAGAGGCGTGCATCTGATTCGTTCCAGCCGATTTTGGGTTTATGGTGAGTGCTGCTGACATTTTCTATTTTTGTATTTAAAAAGTATTTGCCCCTTCCCAACTTCTTCTATTTTTGCATATTTGTCATACTTGAATGTTTCAGATCAAACTACCGAAACTTTTAATATTAGACAAAGATACCCCAAGTAGACACAAAATTCATTTTTTTAAATGCTGATTTCATTCATTGAATGAAAAATGCTGTTCAGTCCTACCCAATCCTAGTAATTGCCCCCTAAGCAACTACGTTAACTAGTTAACCAAATTTAATTGATAATTGGGTTCAGTTTCACTAATCACACCAGGCTTGAATACTGTCAGACCTGTTAAATCTAAACAGCACTTTCAAAACCTTATCTGGCAATAAGAAGCAGGCTAGAATGTTTTAAAAAGCAGTACATGACGCTGAAAATATGATACAAAGTCATTGGAATCTACCAGTCTGGAAAGGGGTACAAAGCCATTGCTAAGACACTGGGACTCCAGTGAAACATATTCACAAATGCAGAAAACTTGGAGCAATGGTAGACCTTCCCAAGAGTAACAAGGCAACATAGTTTAAAAAAGATAGAGGACCAAATACCCTACAATATTCATGCAGAACAGATCAGACATGTATACTGAATATTTGTTTTTCCGGGAAAATACTATTGATAATCTGTCCTTAGGATAGGTGATCAATAGTTGATCGGCTGGGGTCTGCCGCTCGGGACAATGGCCAATCAACTGATTGGGTGCCCATTGTCAGCACCATTACTACAAGGTTATGAAACAAAAGCTGCTACTCTGACCTCTGTGTAGTGACCCGCCATTGTAACTTCAGGTGCAATTTTTATTTTAAGGACCAGGCTGTTTTGTACCCAAAGGACCAGATACTTTTTAAGGATTTTACCCGTGTGGTGGTTTTACTGCCCTCTCTTTTTTCCTTTAGCTACCAAAATTATATTTGGTGCATTTTTTTTCCACGACATATAAGGCTATTTTTAAAAATATATTTTTTACAGATTTTTTTCCCTTTTTCTTTTTTGTTTTATTTGGGCTGAAAGGCTAAAAAATGATTTTTAAAATATTTTATAGTTTTTTTTTAAATGAGTAAAATGGCGCTAAATTAACCCCTTAGTGACGGCGCTATTGTAAAATTACATCCTGCTGTTGCAGGACGTGTATGGAGGGAGGTAGCGGCGCTATCTCCCTCCATACAGCGCGGGCGTCAGCTGTTTATTACAACTGACACCCGCGGGCAATAGCCGCACTCGGCCGTTTGGCCGATCGCGGCTATTAGCCCTTTAAATGCCGCTGTCAATTCTGACAGCGGCATTTAAATCCCCTGAACGCTGTTCGGGGGTCCCGCACGCCCCCCCTCCCGTGGTGGGATCGGGGGAGCCGTGCCGGTGTCAAGGCAGCTGGGGGCCTAATGAAAGGCCCCAGGGCTGCCTTAACAGACTGCCTATCAAGCCATCCACACAGGGTGGCTTGATAGACTGCCTGTCAAAAAGCAGTATGACGTAATGCTATAGCATTACGTCATACTGCAGGAGCGATCAAAGCATCGCATGTTAAAGTCCCCCAGGGGGACTTCAAAGTAAAGTAAAAAAAACAATCAATAAAGTTTTTTTAATTGTTAAAAAAAAAAAAAGTTATAAAAGTTTAAATCACCCCCCTTTTGCCATATCTATTATTAAAAAATCTAAATCATAAAATAAAAATATGTATTTGATATCGCCGCGTCCATAAAAGTCCGATCTATCAAAGTAGTGCATTATTTTTTCTGCACGCTGAAAGACGTCCGAAAAAAAAAATAAAGAACGCCAGAAATACACTTTTTTAGTTACCCTGTCTCCCAGAAAAAAACGCAATAAAAAGCGATCATATGTATTCCAAATTCATACTATCGGAAACTACAGGACATCCCGCAAAAAATGAGCCCTTGCTCAACTACGTCGATGGAAAAATAAAAAAGTTATTGCGCGCACAAAAGGACCGCAGAAAATAATTGAAAAAAATTAAATATCTTTAAAAAAAAATACAAGTACTACAGCAAAAACAATACTATATAAGTTTGGTATCGTAGTAATCGTACTGACCCATAGAATAAAAATATCAGGTCGTTTTTGTTGCAGTTTGTGCGCCGTAGAAACAGGATGCACCGAAAGATGGTGGAATGTCGTTTTCTTTCCATTTCTCTCCACTTAGAATTTTTAAAAAGTTTTTCAGTAAATTATATGGTACAATAAATAGTGCCATTGAAAAATACAACTCATCCCGCAAAAAACAAGCCCTCATACAGCGACGTCGATGGATAAATAAAGGAGCTACGATTTTTTAAAAGGGAGTAGGAAAAAACAAAAATGGAAAAAAGCAAAAAAGCTCTGTCACTAAGGGGTTAAAGTATAGGAATGGGTTACTCATTTTTTTGGGACGTTTTCAAATATAATATGTATGGTTTTGGATTACAGGGCGCATGCATCAATGGTTTTGGTTGGTGTTCACTTTGGGTCCTTTTCTTTTCTATTCATATATTTTTATTTTATTCTGTTTTTTTTTTTTTTTACTTATTCCACTATATACAATTTTCCACTACTGCTGGGGCATCCATAGGAAACCCGGTTAAGGGGAAGATATTCCCCTGTAGTGACAATAG
>NC_089839.1:237797948-237800448 GCF_035609145.1 Eleutherodactylus coqui | reverse complement strand
AGACTTTTCAACTAGACCATAATTATGCCTCAGTACCCTGCATTACAAAGGAAAATGAGCCACCATCAGCACAAGAGACCAACATTTGCACTTTATCACCCATTAATTTGGATGTGCTTCCATTGTCTCCCATAGCAGAGGAAGAAGACAATGTTTCTGGTTCAAACCATTCTAACTCTGCACTGCAAACAACTCTCTTTTCTGAAACCTACCCCACCATTACTGACCTAGGTGATGAAACATTTCACTGCTCCAACCTAGAAAATGACAGTGATGATTCTGTGAGCGACACCGAGTCAGAATGCGACGAAATGTATGAGGATCTGCTCTTGGGCAGCCATAGTCATGCTAAGGAAGAGAAGTATCTAATATTTGATTGTGCCTTGCGAGTTTTAATCTCATATATTACATGCCAAGCAACTTTGCACTGTTCTGCCAAATTACGTGGCATTCAAAAGAAATATAAAGGCAGTATGCTAATTTTGCATGTAAAATGTGAAAATGGCCATACCGGCAAATTGTGGGAGAGCCAACCAAAGCAGGGCGCACGTTCCCTGGGTAATGTTCTCATATCGGGTGCTGTACTTATGAGTGGGTCCAGTTTTTTAAAAGTTGAGCAATTTTTAAAGTTATTAAATATGCGGAACATTTCACAATCAACCTACTATAGAAATCAAAAGCAATTTTTATTTCCAGCTATCGACCATGCCTGGAAGACAGAGCAGGAATTGGTACTGTCTGAACTGAAAAAAACCTCTGTTACCCTGAGTGGCGATGGTCAATCCGATAGCCCCGGTTTTAGTGCAAAATATTGCACTTATTCATTGATGGATCTTTCCTCTAAGAAAATCTGCTGTTTTTCTGTGGAGCAGCTTACTCCTCCTTATCGCTCCGTAGATTTAGAGAAACTAGGGTTTGAAAGGAATGTAGATTTTTTACTTGAAAGAGATGTTGACATCCATCTTATCACGACCGACCGTCATGTGGGTATACGCAAAATAATGAAGGAGAAATATTCTAATGTTATTCATCAATTTGATGTATGGCATCTGGCCAAGTCGGTTGGTGGTAAAATTCTTGCTGCCTCAAAATCTAAAAGTTGTTCCATTCTCTCACATTGGGTTCAACCGATAAAAAATCACTTGTGGTGGTGTTCAAGAACATGTTTGGAAGATGGCGATGAACTAATCATACGGTGGATGTCAGTACTTTACCATGTGCAGAATATACATGAATGGAAGACGGATGGTTCGTACAAGGCCTGCTTACATCCGCAGCTATCGGATGAAAAGATAAGTTCAACAAAGTGGCTTATCAATGATTCTACTGCAATGCACTCACTCAGGAAAATCATTGAAAATAAGAACTTATTGAGAGACCTCCGCCAAATAACGTATTTTTGCCACACAGGTGAACTGGAGGTCTACCATAACCTGTGTTTGAAATACAGGCCCAAAAGGTTGCATTTTTACATTGATGGCATGATAGCACGAACACAGCTTGCTGCATTAGACCATAAGAGAAATGTTGGACGTGCTAAAGCTGTTTTGAAGCAGGCAAATAACTCTGGTGATCCGGCCGGGATGCAACGTCAACGCATGGAATTTTCAAAAGGCAGAAGAGCTTGGGTCGTCAAAGATCTTTACGAGCCCACCTCTCAAGAATTTGTCATGGACATTTTGGAAGATGTCATGTGTATCATGCGAAATGAATTAATTACTACATGGCATTCCAAATTGCCTGACTACCCAAGAAATATTTCTGCCCTGGCAAGACCTGACAAATTAGAGCTTCTGCAACAGCATAAAGAACGATTTTGAACAGACCAAGCATGGTTCACTGGCTGCTTACGTTTGAATGCATTTAACTTTTCATCAAGTTTTGTTATTTGTTAACAATGTTTATGTTCAAGACTTGCATACGGCTGTTTTATAATCTGCTATATAGCTTTAATATATGTTTGTCCTATCTTTGTTCCTTTGCTGTAAAGTCAAAAGAAATTGAGAAAAAAGTAATGTTCTAAATAAAAATAATTTATTACGTTTAAAAAACTTTTTAATATAAAAACAGCTAACCTATTAATAGTTTAGAACAACAAGGTTGAAAGATACATTAAAGTGCATCGGTACAGTAGAATCACAAATTATTTGAAGAAAAAAAAAATTATATATATATTACATACACACATACACACCCTATTAACAAAAATTTCAGTTATGAACTTCGCAAGATACAAACTATCTGTCCTTCACAGTATGATGTATCAAGCCTGTCCGGTCAGATCGTGAGATGCTGTGCGGTTGCTAGGCAGCCGGGGCCTTTTGAAGGGCCCTAGGGCTGTCTATGCAGAGCGCTTATCAAGCCGTGTACTTGATAGGCGCTCTGCATATGCAGCCCTGGGACCTTTCAGAAGGCCCCGGCTGCCTAGCAACCGCACAGCGTCCCGCAATCTTATCGCGGGACACTATACGGGATCCCTGAACGTCAGGTGCAGGCTGTA